>NC_057813.1:118269094-118281695 GCF_018294505.1 Triticum aestivum
TCTCCCTCTCCGGCAGATGTGCGCACGCGCGTGGCGGCGATAACTTAGCGCGCTGCGGGTTGATGCAGTTTTTATCGAGTCCTTTCTGGCGTCAAGGTAATCTGGCCGGAATCAATCAAACGCATCTGGCCGGAAAGCGAAAGTCTTAGTAATCGATCTGACAAGCTCATATTGATGCGTCGGGGACGGGGCAACTCGCCACTGATGGCTGGGCCAAGAAGGATTACCCGGGTGACGTATTGCATTTATTATTGTTGCACTTGTCAACTTGATAATTTGATTTCCTGTGTACTTGTATTCTGCCGATCCAAGAAGAATCTCAGGCCTTCTTGTTTTTCTTCTTCTTTTGTGCTTGCTTCATTTGTTTTACTTATCTTTTTGCCAGGCTTCAGTAATCAGACCAACTATCTGAGTCATTTAAAAAATGAGTCCAAAGAACATTCTTACATAAACCTTTGTGAGAAGTACAGTAATTTGGTGGCTAACATGCTATCCTGAATTTTCATTTACTTCCATGAATTAAATCTGAGTTGTAACTTTTGGTGGCTAATATGTGCGAGTGCTGGTTCTGAAGATGCTTCTTGTCGAGTTAAATAAAATAGATTTCCTTGATCAGTAAATTTTGTTTTGGCCAACTAAATTGCAGTAACTTAAACATTCATATTCTCTTTTCCTATGATATGTCTAGATTTTCTTCCAACCTCTATCTTCATAAGAATATACATGAAAGTGAAATACATTTCAGATCATTGTGTTGCATGGGATAATAGACTCATTGTCCTTGGCTTCCATAGTTTTTCTCAGCATTGATAGTGTTAACCAATCTTAGTTTTTCAGCATTGTCCTTGGTAGTGCAGAAATATGATGTTTTTCTCAACTGATAGCAATTGTCCAAAAGTTTAATATTGATAGTGTTAGCCAATCTTAGTCTTTCTAGAGAAATTTATAGGTTTTGACACTAGGAATTCTACAGCATTAAACAGACTAACAAGTGCGCCTGGTTGAGCTTAGTTTGGTGGTGTATTAAAAGCAGATGTTTTACACATCACATCGGGGGCATCAATGAACAACAATAACAGTGATTTAACGGTAGAAATAAAACTCGATGCTATCTTTTCATATGCAGGAGGATCCTCAAATTATATGTTAGCAACTACTCCCTCCGTTCCTACATAGATGACTCAATTTTGTACTAATTTTAGTATAAAGTTGGTTCATCTATTTTAGAACGGAGGGAGTATTAGTTTTGATCCACTAGAATATATACACTCCCGTTGCAACGCACGGGCAATTTGCTAGTTTGGACAAAAGAATTATGAGACGATGTAGTTTTTCTTCAAGCAAACGTTTTTTTTTTCGCGGTTAACTTGAGCCTGCCCTCCAATTTCTTTCTGGATTCGCCACTGGTTATAATTGTATTATTTTCATTCAGACTCTACAGTTTTCAATATATTCCGTTAAAAAATATCAATGACATTAGTAATTTCGTTGGAAGAAAACTTAGTATCGCAGATCTCACAAACAAAAGAATTAAATTAAATTGAAAGAATATTTTTGATGCATATAAGATTGAACGGATAGAGATTAATCAGAATAGTGCTGACCTGAGCGGGAGCGCGGGAGAATCGATGGTTGTAGCCTACAAGATTCTCCCGCGCAACACCGGTGTCGCCTGATTCAATCTAAATGGAATCCTATGGAGAGAACAGAGAAGGCTGGATCCCGCCGCCGCCGTATGGACGGAGGCAAGCGGACGCCAAGGGCATGGAACGGCGGCGACTAATTTCACACAAATCCCACGTATACGCCAACGCAACGCACAGGCAGGGGACTATAGCCAATCGGCTGCTGACTGAAAATTCAAAAAAAAAATCAAAAAATTCCAAATTTTTTTTGAGAGAAACATTGACAAAAGTTCTAAGTGCCTGCAAAAATTCGTCATGAAATCACATTCCTAGAAGGCGTGGCAAAAAAAACAAAAATAGTACTCTGAAAAAGCTACTTTCAAACGCATTTTGAAGCAATGAATTTGTTTTTTTGGCACGCCTTACAGGAATGTGATTTCATGATGAATTTTTGCAGGCACTTAGAACTTTTGTCAATGTTTCTCTCAAAAAAAATTGGAATTTTTTGATTTTTTTTATTTTTTTTCGATTTTACAGTTCATGCGGGTGCATATGACCTCGGGTGCAGAATTGACTTTTCGCTTTTGACTTGCCTTTTTCCCTTTTCCAGTACGTGCTTTTGACTTGGGCCTTTTTCCAGTAGCAAGCCGGATAAGGGGGGCCGAATACATGTGTACGTGCTTTTTTTATGGCTAATTGATACAAGCGTTCGATGTTCGGTCGATCGTTAGCGCCCCCCTCCCCCCGCCTCCGCCACTGGATCCTTCTGATCTACATTATTCTTCATCCGCGACGGTTGCTGTTCTGGTACATTGGTCCTATGGGGCCTTAGCACGACGACTTCGTGACTGTCTACTACAACAAGTTATGCCCGACTCCGGCGATGGAGGGGCGATGACGGCGACGCGCCTTCGGCTCGCTTCAGTGTTTATAGTTGTCGCTAGGTGGTCTACGGATCTGGATGTAATTTTTATTATTTTTGATACTCGTTGTACTATCATATGATTGAAGATGAATAGATCAGAAATTTTTTCGCAAAAGATATATATGATTACAGTTTTTTTTAAACAAAAATAGGATTACAGTTTGTTTAGTTAACTTTTCCCGTTGATAACAACATTGTGTGCTGACTTAACCAACCCTACTTGTGTTTACCGATTGTAACTCCGTAATCATGGAAAAGTGCCCAATGTTATATTCCCCCAAAAAATGAAATACTTGACGAGTCAGGGACCTTCACCAACAGTCGGCGCACAACTATTTTTGGCCCGTCATCTCCTGACGGTCAACGCGGGGAGTGTGTCGTGTGGTAACGCCGACATCCCGGAATTCAAGAAAAGCAATTGTTATTGCTTCTTGGTATTAAGGGTGGGAGCGGAGAAAGTTAATATTTCCTTCATTTCAAAATAGATGACTTAATTTTATATTAATTTTAGTATAAAATTAGATCATCTATTTTGAAACGAAGGGAATACATAATAAAAAGGTCCACGAACCTACTCTCCCCGTCCGCCAAAAACTTAAAATGTCTCAAAAAAGAGTGTCAATCTACACTCTCAATGCACATTGCCATTAATCTAGTTATCCTTAATTGACTCATGCAGCAACTTGTGGTCTAGTTATTGGTTGCATGCTAGCTTTAGTCCCTTTGTTTTCTACCTTAATTACTGCATGCAAGCAATATTCATTTAATGGCCTTCTCTCAATGGTTGCATGCACGCATGTGTCTCCTAATTTTCTGTGTTAATTAAACCATAGAACAAACTTGACTCTTTTCTTGGTCTATGTGTAAATCTCCAAACGTACGGTTTTTAGCGGACGGAGGGAGTAAGTTCATAGCAATGGCAATCACAACTTTGGTTGCTAACTATACTATGACGAGTGATGCAAAGGCAACGATCAATCGACATGATTGGAAAGACCAAGGAGCAACTATGTGAAGCTAAACATGAATGGTGCTTTTGATTCAGACTTACTCAAGGGCTCGCATGACGCTGTCATCAGACTTGAATGGCAGATTCATCGCGACAGAAAACGGAAAAAACGATGGGTGCGGAGATGCGCATACGGCTGAGGCATTGGGCTGAGGCATTGGCCTTATAGTTTGAAATTGGTAACTACAGTCGGGTGTAACCGCATAGAGGTGAATTCTGACAACATCAAGGTGACAGAGACAATAAAGAATGGAGGTTCCTCTTTCTATCTACCGGCAACAATTTTTTATAGATATATATAAGCTTGCGTATGATTTCCCGCATATTATTTTTTAGCATGCTTCTAGAGAGGCTAATTGTGCTGCCCATGATTTAGCCAAACTAGTTAGAAGTAAGATGTGTGTGGGGTGGATGAAAGATCCATCTGGAAAAAGTATTGATACTATTGTAAAAGATAATACAATTATTATCTTATAATAAAGAGTACTTTGATGGAAAAAAATGACTTGAAGGAGATGTACCCCCTCTGTAAAAGAAATATAGACGCTCTTATATTTCTTTACAAATGGACTTTGGTGAAAAACCCCTCAAAGAAAAACCATATCAGGTTTGGTCATGTATTCTCTCTTGATAGTTTCTTAGACCAAAATGTAAACGAGTTTATGGTGCTGGGCCCACAACTTATGCAGTCTTATAGACTATTCGTCCCCTCCAAGTTCATATGGACTAATGGTGCAGAAATTGCTTTTGAAGACCGAGCTCCATGGAGGCCTCCAAATACAACATTCAAAATTCATGAAAAACATATTTTCCATATTTTAAAAAATTCTTAAAAAAATACAAAGAGAGATGAAAGCATAATGCACAAATGTGTAATTTTCAAGATGAAATACGTTGAAATGAAGGCTGTGCAAGAAAAAAAACAAATCTGAGGCTTTTAACACATGATACTATTCATCATCCCAAGCCATGAATGTCTTTTCTGTACAGGTTGCATTTCAACATATTTCATCATGAAATTTTACACACATACGCCTCACATCCTTGTTTACTTGTACAAAAAAGTTCGGATTTTTTTGAAACCAAAATTTTTAAATTTTGATTTTTTCAAAAGTTCAGCCTCCATGGAGACCGAGATCCAAAACGTCATTCTCCTAATGATGCACTTTCACTCAAATATAAACCAAAGACCTAAGCGCCTAGACAAAACTGAACTTTACTTCTTTCCAGCGTCAGCCATCTAGCAGAACAACATGAGGGTCCCTGAAAACTGCAAACGTTCTGTATTTGTAGTATTACATGAGATGAAAGCATTGACTTGGCACTAGGATTTTAGTCAGTAGTATCTCCTTCGAGGGCTATATGCGCCCGTTCCTGGGTAGTGGTAAGATCCACTTGGATGAGGCGGGGGGAGGTAGGCGTATGCATATCCATCCTGCGCACCAAAATAGCTCGGTTACGGACCACCGACCACAGATTTCAGGAAGACGATAAATGAAGGTTCACAAACATTACTCACGTGTTCAAAAGGCCATTCTGACACTTCCATAACTAATATACATAGTAACACTACCAAATTTCTGACAGCTTCACCACTAAATACTAGATACTGCTAGAATTGGTTGCAATATATTCCAGAGTTTTGATTGCACGGTATATGCATATCTAAATCAATAATATGACAATGAAACTGAAAATACATGAGTTATTGTTTATTGTAGAGTTGTAAAATATTTAATTAATACTCCCTCCGTTCCTAAATGCAAGTCTTTGTAGAGATTCCACTAGATGGACTACATACGGAGCAAAATGAATGAATCTAAACTTAAAATGCATCTATATACATCCGTATGTGGTTTATAGTGGAATCTCTACAAAGACTTACATTTAGGAACGGAGGGAGTACAAGTTATCGTGATAAAATGTAAACGGCCGAGTCTTTTCGCATACATGGTAGCATGTTGAGGTGGACTTTTCCCATGTATGTTGAGAGAAATATGTTAGTAGGGATCGGGATCACCTGTCTAGTCATATAGGATACATAAAAAGATTTATCATGGAAAGTAACTCCACAGTATATACTTTTTTACTTCTTTTCTAGTATGCACTACTAAAACGATGCTCGAAATCTTAAAGTAGAGTGAAAAGCCAACCACTGAGTTGGATGTGGGTTTAACGATTTCTAAGATGGTCGGTCCCAGAAAAAAGTGGCATATCTGGCTTCTAAAAGAAATTCCCAATATATGAACAACTACCTTTAATTATGACATCAGGATGAATACAGTTATACTGACACAATGGCACACATGTGCCATATAAACAAAACTGCCACACCTCTATTTATTTCATTTTAAAGTACCATACGATCCCTTGTTTTTTAACCTCGCCTCTTCTCAAATGACCCCGCAGGCTCGCCTGAGAAACCTGCTTCTCCCGCACATCTCGGGCGCTCACCCCCGAGAAAACTGCCACTTCTTCACGTCTACCACATGATTTCTCCTCAGGACAAAGTTACCATGATATTCATATGCAAGTTATCAGGCATGTGTTGTATAATTTACCGTGCTATTTACATAGAACGTATCAGGTACTATGCTTCAACAACTACACCCTTTCAAAGTTACCATGTGTTTTGTACACAAGTTATAAGGTCTTCGATGTGTAAAATACCGTGGTACTTACACATAAGTTATCAGGGTATATGTACATCAACCTCCCCCGGTCAAAGTTACCATGGGGGATTGTAAACGAGTTACCGGGTCTACGGTTCGTATATTATCATGGTACTTGCACCTAAAAATCTGGGTGTGTTTCGGTAGCTTTTTTCATAGATAAAAAATTATCATGATGTTTTTGCGTAACTTATCACGTCTATAGCACGTATGCCCCTCATGACACTAAACATTATGTGACTTTCCCGTGGGACGCCATGTGTTGTGTTCATCCAAGAGGCCCACACGCGAGGCAAGTGTATGTTTTTAACAACTTATATATTTTCCTTTGGTAAAAAAGTTACTGTTTATATTGCAAGTTATCGGCTATGCGGTGCTTATATTATCATGTTATTTACACAAAAATTATTGGGGATGTTTTGAACAACTTTTTTCCGGGGCAAAAAGTTATCATGGTGATTCTAGGTAACCTATCAAGCCCGCAGTGCTTAAAATATCATGCTATTTACACAAAATTTATCAGGGATATGTTTCAGCGACAAATCCCCCCCCCCTCCCACCCTCCACATGTCAAAAACTTATCATGGTGTTTAGTTATCGCAGTGCATATGTTTTCATACTATTTACACATAAAAATGCCAGGGGAGGGAGGTATACTATCGTGCTATTTACACAGAAGATACCGGAGTATCTTTTCAAAAAAAAAATTCCCTACGGTCAAAGTTACCATGGTGCTTCTACCTCAGTTATCAGATGTGCGCTGCGTATATTACCATCTATTTACACATAAATTATCAGGTATCTTTTCACATTTGTTTTCCCCAATGGTTAAAGTTACCACGATGTTTGTATCTAAACTATCAGGTCTATGGCGTGAATGTTATCGTGCTATTTACAGAAATTATCGGGGGGCGGGTTCAACAAATTTATTCCCAATGATCAAAGTTACCATGATGCTTGAAACAAATTTTTTTTCAGTGCTAACATATTAAAGGCAAAAACATGTCAAAAACAGTATTTCCCTTGGAATGTTCAGCAATGAGTGTCATAGGTGAGGTGGTTAGCTCCCTTTGTTAATTACTTGCAGACCAGAGATCAAATCCTAGTCTAAGCATTACTTTTGCTGAATTAGGAAGGCACGAGCGGGTGTGCCCAATAAAATTGGGGAGGACGTGCGGGAAAAGAAAGAAATCGGAGGAGGACGTGAGGGAAAGGAAAGAAATCGAGAGGTCGTGCGGAAAAGGAAGGAAATCAGGAGAGAATTGATGGCGTTGGATGCGTGTGGCAGTTTTGCAATCTGCCACACAGTTGCCATATACATATTCCGTAAAGTCTATTTGGCAAATTGTATCAATTTAATTTTCCAACAAGTGAGTATCTTTTATCAGCAGCCACAAATACTTCGGAACAGAACCAGCATTGTGCTCTTGTGGGGTATGCATACTGTACATTGATACTACTTCAGACTGAGAATACAAAGACATTGCAGTGAATGAGTAGGACAAGTATACAAACCTGGTATTGAGGACTGCTTGTGTACCCATAGGCTGGTGGTGGAGCTGCTATTTCTGTCAAATGCAACAAAAATGTATTACAAACTGAACTATCTTTGCCTAACTGAAAGCAAGTACTAGGATACAATAAACGATGAACCTAGGCGTAAGAGTTCAAACAAAATCAATTCAATAGCACCACCTAGAATGTATCCAACTCAATTCTAATCAAGTTCTCAAATTCATAGCTGAAGACTGAGTTGGTGTTCTCCACTATGGTTACTGTTCAACACAAACCATTGTCCCAGGTCTACTGTTGGTTAATTTGACCACCGGCTTTCGGCAAGAAACATTTTGAACTGCTCTCAGCTGCCTTTGCTCGTTGAAAGTGCACGTGTTTTCCGATAGTGTCCAAAACGAGATGGTCTACCGCTCACCCATTTTAAATATTGTTTTGGGTTTCACCCTTTCGACTTTTTGTTTTAGGGACCAAAGTCAAAAAAAGACGACCGCCATGTCATGGTCTATACCTTGCTTCTCGTTGTAATGATCTTATGTAAGCAGGCCTTTGGCTTTTGAGTAATGCAATTTTTGAAAATAAAGAAAAAACAGCTGAAGACTGACCAAGCAAAAAGGTAGAATGCCTTAAAAGACAAACAAGGTATTGTAACTACTGCTATCTCAGCAGTATAGACCTAAGGCAATGGGGGGAAAAGGTTCAAGGATTCTCTGATGTACCGCCAAAATTATTCTTCCCCCACAGAATCACACAACGCCACTTTGAGTAGCATATGTATAAAATTTAGCTATTCGGTTATGTGGGCTCTCGAGCAAGTGTGGGGCTAAATGATCTTCATCCACAGCCAAGGGCTCGGTTACAGCCAGCGCCGCTGCTTGACATCTTTCCGGAGGAAAGGGGGGGAAGATCGGCCAACAAGTCCTCCAGCTCCAGATCGAGGGCAATGGCATTGAAGCGGTCGCACCGAGCCCCTGCAGCCCCACGGAGATTAGGACTGATCAGACCCAGCCAGGCGCGCCGCCTTCACCTATTGTGAATATGATACATTACCCGTGGACATAGATACCGGCAAGCATTTTGTAGTGCCATCGTCTCCTCGTGCAGAAGACCCATTGGATAGAAGTCGTGGCTACAGTGGATGAGATAAGAAGCCTGTGATGGGAAGAAGAATAGAGCAAGGGCAGATGCAACACCTGTATAACAGGCCTAGGCAGCTCGCTGCCAATAGAGGCAATGTTGTCCTTATTTTTACAACTCCAGAGATATGAGAATTATGTGCACACATCCAGAGCAAACGCTAGAGCAAGCCTCCCTCCCTCCCAGGGTGTACTACGTTTTCTTCATGCAGTACATGCTGTGGCTGTATTAGACAGTCTGTGTTGGGAATTTAAGTATTTAAATCTGCTGGCCAATTTACATGTTGGAGAGTTACAGGGTGTCACATACATGTATTGCTATAGATATGTGGCCTTAACAAAGTATCGGTGCATCATAGATGGCTAAGGCAAGCAAGAGCTGCACTCAACATTCTTATTGGTGCCTAAGAAAGACAGGGTAAATCTAACAGGTGGAGGGTTGTCATGTGGACCCACTGGGGATGTGTCAAGCAACATGGAAACAACGGCTATGTGGCGGCCTACAGACAGAAAACCGATTATGAAACAAGCCTCTGCCGTAATCAAACCGGTTTTGGTCATCGAGAGTTGCAACGTGCCTTTGCAACTGGTGGATAATTTCTGGATTCGGGCTAGTTGAGCGTGGTAAACATACGCTTATTCCAAGATAAACAAAAACTACAGCTTCCAGTCTATAAGATATACTTAAAACTAGATCACAACTAAATTAAAATGTCCATTACGTGCAGTTATTAAAGGTATTAAAATATGCACATGTATATGTAATAAACAATTTTCAAGATTGTACCTCTAGCATAAGGAAGACCGTCAATGTGATGGATAGTGGATGGTGCGCTTCTGCAAAACCATGGAAAACCCCAGATAATTTAAATATTTGGCAAAGATCTCATCAGTACAAAATAAGCAGAAAGTTGATTGGAAACAAAACCTCGGATGATCATACACATAGGTGACTGGAACATGATTTGCAGGTGCACGAACACGATTTGTAGGAGGGATGTATCCAGCATGAGGTTCCTAAAGGCATGGAGGCAGTATATAATAATGTATACATGAAACATGTATGACATAAGATTATGAGAATGTGAATATTAAGATCAAGAATTTTCATGTATACCAGGTCACGAGCATTTGGTTTAGATCTGGAAGATGCGCCCGCAATGGGGTAAGATTGGTTGCCAGTTACATATCGAGGTCCCACAGGGCGTTTAATGTTTCCAGAAGATTCTCCTGCATGGGGAACTCTAGCATAACCACCATGAGATGTTCTGTTGGAAGGTTTTGTCAGAACACCACCTGCACAATAACATGTATAAGAAATAGTACCCATTAATAACAAACTTAAACAAAATTGTCAGAGAACATACGATTCTTCCGTGCTCTCTTTGGTACCCTTTCAATTACAGCGGTATTTTCAGTCTTTCCAGCTTTCCGTTTGCCTTTCGATGGGTTGGATGATTGTGGTACTTTCGCATCAACATGTGAGGTCAGCTTGCTCACATCACCTTTTCGCAATTTATGTGGTGAATCCTTCTTCACTTCGACCTCCCTATTCTGGTTCTTTTTCTTAATAGAATTGTTGGTGTCTTTAGAAGTTGCGTCACTATTGACCTTGACCCCACCTTTAGCACTCTTCTTGTCCAGTTGTATTTCCCGACGTGGTCGAGCAAGACTTGCAGCCAGCTAGGTACAGAAAAGGAACAGTTGTCTAGCCAAGTTAGCAAGAACAATAGCAGTTTTAGATGAGAACAATACAAGCAGGATTTAGGATACCTTAACTTCACCACCAAAATTGGCACTGTTTATTCCTTCCACACAAGCTAATGCACTCTTCCTGGATGAGAATTCGACAAAAGAAGTTTTCGTTTTTGACTTCTTTAAAGTGTGAACATCCTGAATCACCCCATATGCTTTGCAACATTCTTTAACTTTGCCCTTATCCCAAGAAAGAGGAACATGTTCGAGGTATACTGTTTTAACCTACAGACAAAGTAATGGTAAATTACGAAACAAAAACAATGACAGTATTTCCAGGTGCAAAGTACTAAAGGCTATTAAGCACATGCGGTTTAGCTTAAGTATAGACTTGCATACAAAACATAGTACTGAACTTGGTTGTGGGATGCTTGGAATCATTTAAGATACCTTTAATATTCCATAAACTGCTGGGCAACTTCTGGTTCTTTAACAACAGTCAAGCCTGGTTCTGTATTCCCTAGAACTGCCCAATACCCAGTTACCAGGATTGATGCAGCACCATATCAACACACACACACACAGGCACAGGCACATATGGGCCGCAGACATGGCATGAGACCAAAGTCATTGCAGAACTTTCAATGGTACCAGACATGGATTGTTAAAATTGGTGGGCTTAACTCCTACGGTCTTATCACCACCAATCTGAGCACTGGGAAAAGAGAGACCTCAATAACTCAATTCAGCAACCTTAACTCCCGATGTGCATGATCATACCCTTCAACATCTGAGTGAGGCATTTGTGCAAGGTTTCTCTTGTGCTACAAGACCTTGCAAGGCTGATTTAAGGGTAAGGAGGTTGTAGGCTCATGGCAGCAGGAACGAACAAAATGGATTGTCTATGAACAGATGAGAATAGGCAAATTGGGCCGGTATGCGTAGGATGAATCACAATCCTGGCAACTCAATCCAAAACAACCAAGACCAAGCGAAAGAGCAGAAGTCCCAAGGTTGAAGTTTAAGTATATATGTATATATACAGCCAACTAACTTCCGTAGGTTGTTGGTCTATTTGGTTATAGTTGATGTTTTCTATGGTTTAACATAGTTCAGTCTTCAAAAACGTGCAACCTAAATATGTGTTCATGCTCCAAAAGTTTCACCAAACAAACCTAGCTGGTACTAGGAACTGTTATTTCTGACTCGAGACAGCATTCAAAAGATAAGTTCATTAAGTTGTTCAAATAACTCTTAACAGCCAAAATTGATGAATTAGCCATGAATCAACTCACAAGTCACAATTATGCAAGACATCTTAATATCTTAGAACATACTACTAAACTGGCAATAACTGCTTTACCTGCAGCATAGCAAGCTCCTGACTTGATTCTGTAGGGATTTGAGCAGATTCCTTCACACTTCCAACAATGGTAATCAATGCATCCGGTTGCTGTAGCAGCTGAGATGCAGCTTTGGCATTGTCAGGCGAAGCAAATTTGAGAAAAGTAATCCCTCGGTTTTGTCCTCCAGTTTCAGGATCAACGGGTAAACTCATATCAAATCCATCGATTCCGATACTTCTCAAGGAGGTTCGCACCTACAAATTAAAGTTGGGAAAACAATTGAACTAAATGAAGCAGAAGTTGTCGTATCTTGAGAAACAATTGGAAGCTGGTGGAAATTTGTTTTCTATTATACCAATACAACAAGATAAACAAGAATGAATCGTGATGTATGCAACCATTCCGTTTGCATAGAGGATCAACTCTGTCAGTCCTTAAATATATACATAATTCACAAAGAAATTATTCACATAAAATATAATTCCTTTGATGGCAAAAAAAAGTCACAAATGAGGTTAGACAACCTAGTTCCTATTAATTAGAAATTTTCCACAGCACATTAGTGCTTGTAACATATGCAGTTTTCACTGTCCGCTTCCATGAGGTCCATGACTCTTCCTATATTAATTTGTTTGAATAAGACATAAAACAGAAAAACATTCCATTAGTAGTTTGTGGTAC
>NC_057813.1:118282124-118287676 GCF_018294505.1 Triticum aestivum
GGTTCGACTGGTTCCACCTCCCCCTCGCAAAAAGATCGCAGGAGCAGCCCACGTTCCCTTGCAACCTTACTTCACGTGATTAAAAAAAAATCAACCACGACCCACTCCCGTCCCACGTCCCGTCTCCCGGTCTCCCCCACCTCTCGCTCCCAATCCGCCCTCTCTCTCGATCTCGTTAGAAAAATCGCCGCCGCTGCCGCCGCCGCCGCCCCCAAACTCGCCTGCTATGATGAATTGCCCATCTCCATCACCGTCCGATGCTCGTCTCGGTCACCGTCGCGCAGCCCGTGCATGCCGTCCTTGCACGACCTGCTCCCCTCCACCACCGCAACAACCGTCACTTCCATGGACTACGCCGCCGACGACTTAGGAGGTTGACCCCTGGGGGGAAGCTGGCGGGAGCTCACGGCCAACCAGATCCAATGCAGCGCCGCCGATGTCTGGGTGGAAGACAAGCGCGAGCTTCGGGGGCCAGCGTATCACCGGTGAGCGCAGACGGATGAGAGGGAGGCTCGCCGAGTAGGAAACCGACCAGCTTGTCACCAGGTACGTAGTCCCCGCCATACCTCTGTGCCCTCGCATCCTGCATTCTTGTGAAGATTCCGTACATAGCCGCCGCTCTGCTCCGTTGGTGTGTGTTAGTCTCGTTGAGCGGCGGTGGAGACTCAATGGTTGTGGTGCATCTATTTTGTGTTGCATAGATGGCTTCGCCTTTTGTGCTGACATCGAGAATTGCTCTCAGTTGTTGCAACATAGCAGCAGCTGCTCATACATGCCGTATATATATATACATGATGAAGTCTTACTGCATTATTTCCCCCCTTTGCAATATTAGCTGATCATTGCTTTTGTCATCACAAGAAGTCTTAGATTTGGCTGTACACGGAGGACAACATAGCTACTCATGTTCTAATCAGAGATTATTCTTGCATAGTCCATTCAGTCAAAAACATATCCAAAATTGCTTTCATGTTCTTGTCCAAAAAGTATGAGTGGACAACAAATTGTTTACTCTTGTCCGAGGATAAATAATTGATGTGTCATATTAGAACTATGTTTCACATGGATGTATCTAATGATATTGTTCTGAACCCAAAAAGTTTATTGTCGATGTACTCAACCCCGTATTTATTGGGACCATTTACTGACTTAATATATTTATGAAAGGGGAAGCCATGAATTCTGGGGACAATGCCCTCACAGGGACAACACCATCATGGTCGCATATGTTTCCCGATGCTGCTACATGCATGAAAATGGTTTTTAACAGATTTGCAATTTTATTGGATCCAAGCTATCATAGATTTTTCTTAAACATTGACGCGCTATGGCTGAAAGTTCAATAACAAGGGGGAGAATTACTGAGGTATGTGAATCATTTTGCTTGTATGAAAATTATTTATGCTTCCTGTTACATACTGGAGATAATAATCTCAGTATAGATGCTTGTAGTCTCTAATTACAGCTTGTTATGTGTATTGCTATTCGAGTTGATCTGATGCTATTTTTCATTTCTGCAAGTGTACGCAACCAATCCATCAGAGCAAACCATCCCGACGAGACATGATGAAGTGGAGCACTCTATTTTTCAAACTGGGTAATTTGATTGGAACTATTATTGATCACTAAAGCCGTTTTTTAGGATAGCTAGATAGGGCTGACTATTTCTGGGGATAATGTATCGGTTAATTTTTGTTCCCTGCTGCCTACAGTTCTACTTTATGGTTGATTTTGTATCCATTTGTAGCAGCTTTTTGTTTAAAATTTGAGTAATTTGTAGTTACTGGAACAACTGAGAAAACTTTTATGTGTTTTGTAGGCCAAACTGCTGCCTCTCCTCTCAAGAGCCAATCTCCATATTGCCAGGGACGTGGAGTGGGTAGACATCATGTTTTCTTTCAAGCAGACTATGTATTTTGAACTTTGCAGCCACTACATACACATCTAAGTTGCCTACTCTAATATGCTTCTATGGTTCTTTTCAGGATAAATTGTGACTTATGCTAACAACTGATAACTTTTGTTAGGTAATATGGACAACACGTTTTGTTGCCATTTCCATATGCGAATTGGCTCCCAACAAACAGATTTTCAGTATGCTCTTCTGATTTGCCTATTTACATACTTTGTTCCATCACCAAATGCAGCGATGAGCTCCGCGACTTGGGAGTCGATGAGGAGGCGGGAGGAGTGGTGGTGATGGATTAGGGCGGCAGCAACAAGCTGTTCAGGAGGGGGGGGGGGCGCTAGAGTTCCACGGTGTGAAACAAGAGGAAAAATATGGTCAGAATTTCAGCATCCACGTTGACGCCTGGATGGACCTCACTACCGCCAGGGACTCGGACAACATCTCCCACACCACCAGCTACACCGACATCTATGGTTCACTACACCTCTGCACTGTCTTAGTCTCATCAGGGTGCCATTGGGGGCGGGGCGTGGGGTGAAAAGGGATACTAGGAGGGATGAAAGGAGAGAACATAGAATGCAATTTGATCATGACATCACAATGGGAGAGAGGGAGAGCGAAGAAGAGAGACTACTTCTTGATCGTGCATTGCAACAGGAGAGATGGAGAGAGAACATAGTATAACATACATTGCGGCCAGGGGGACAGGTGGAAAAGGTAGACTGTATTTTGATTGTTACATTGCAACGGGAGGGAGAAGTTTAATGTGACGTAATAGAAATATATAGGCATGGTTGTCGTTGACAAAGATTGTGAGTTTTTTTGCATGGTTTGTGAGTTTTGATTGGGAAGCTTGCAAAGAAAAGTAGACAATACCATGTGATTGTATGTGGATTTTAAAGGATGTATATTAGACATGATTGATATATATATTTTTAAACCCGGCTGACCCTCTTTCCATTACATAGAACGGAAATACGTCTATCCGAGAAACATCCAGGAGGAGAGCAAAGAGAGGTAGCGAGTCCAACACACTATACAAAAAACCACCACATTCGCTCGCCAACAAAACGAATGCTATGGGACGAAAACCTACTAACACCAAAATAACTAGCCCTAAGACATGATTGATATTGAACCATCAGAATATGTGTGTCGCCGTAGCAACGCACAAGCAATTAACTAGTTTGGTTATAAAACAGAAAAACTTCCATTAGTAGTTTGTGGAATTGTACAGGTAGATCAGGCCTCATCTCATATCTTATAAACTAAGTGAATGAACACATCTTTGTATCCAAAAGGTTGATTTTATACCATAACCCTATTCTATTAGAAAGATCAGCATCATTTCAGTTACGGCATGATGGCGCCAAACAACTGTTTTCGAGTCGACGAGTCGTTCTGGGGTAGCAACTCTTGACTAGTCGTGACTAGTCTAGACTCGCGGTCAACTAGTCGACATGAGTTAAGCAATAGGTACAGGGGAGGAGCAGCAGCAAGCCAGCAACCAGCTTGCGGCGGCGCCGGCAGGATTGTGGGGCAGCAGAGTCGGCCAAGGGGCAAGGGAGAGGGTCAATATGACAGGCGGGGCCAGCTTTTAGTCCTTCGACTCAAAAACCTGGACTAGTCGCGACTAGTCGATCGAGTTGTTCGACTCAGCCAATGATTCGAGTCGACATGTTGAGTCGACTTTCAGTTACGACTCAGTCGCGACTAGTCGTTCTACTAAAGAAACAGAAACAATGCACCAAACAAAAAGCCTTTTATACACATAGATTAGTTTTTGTTTAATTCAATATCTTCCAAGAGCCAAACAGCCTCAATAAGTTTCTATTGATATGGAAATATTCTAATATTCAACATACAGTTCAGACTATAGCACTGTTGAAAGAGTATATGTATGGATTTTCTAAACATCAGGATCAGAAAAGGCTTGTTATATCTTACCTGCTCTTTTGTCCAGCTCTTGCAGATGTTGCTAAGGTAAAGGGTATTATCACCTCTAGAAGCTGATACTTTAACCCTTCCCCCTGTCACCTGAGAAAAATAATAGCAATATTCAACAAACTAAGACATATTCAAAGAAAAACCATTTGAAGGACAGAAGAGTTTATTGCGTCAAAACCTCAGCCCCCTCCTTAAATTCGGCAAGAGCCTTCTTTGCAGCTTCAGTGCTCATATAACGAACGAATGCAATGCCGTTCTTTCTTCTAATTGTTTTAATAGATTCAATCTCTCCGAATTGGGAAAAGACCTCTGTAATGTCTTTCTCAGCACAATCCTTAGGCAATCCATGAAGAAATATTTGTAAGTCTTTAGTATTGCCCACTGAAACTGAACCTGGTGTAGGCAATGAGGAGTCAAGTTCACCATTCTGCGCCTCAGAATCAACACTCAACTGGCAGGCAACACCACCCTCGTCGTTATTCCCATGTGTACCTTCATGCCCAGATTCTTCATGTTCTTCTTCAGATAGTTCATTCATGTCTGGAGTATACATGGAAAAGATGACCACATTAAAACCACCAACTAATTGGACATAGTATAGGGCACGAGAAACATGAGTTTTGCGTGCAATTCGCATTTTTGATCGGACAGGAAACAGTGTCATGCATAATGTTCAGCATAAGAATGTGCATTATATGACAAAAAATACACCGCAGTATTCCTCACAAATAGATTTTAATATTTGATGCCAATAGACAAATAAACTACTCCCTCTGTCCCATAATGTAAGACGCTTTTTAACACTACACTAGAGTAAAAACGTCTTACATTATGGGACGGAGGGAGTACTAAACATTCCAACCATGAGGGGACATGTTTAATGAGATGGCACTCAGTCTCTATGGGCAACCTCGCTTCATACAAGAAACCGTCAAAATTGGGCATATATGAATCGGCTAATTGTCAGTTCCATGTCTTCAGTCCATTTTGGCACATAAGTGCTCACCAATAAGCAAGTGAGGGTACAAAATCTAGTGACGAAGGCTAAACAAAAATCTCAATTTTCCATGCAACATTGATTAATATCTCGTTCCTCCACCCTCAACCTAACGACTTCAACTGTAAGCGATAACATCTAACATAAGTCCAGTCAAAACCAAGATTATTATTACCATAAAAAAGATACTCCCTCCGTCCCATAATATAAGAATGTTTTTGACACTAGTGTAGTGTTAAAAACGTTCTTATATTATGGGACAGAGGGAGTAGCATTGAACTGCGCATTACACGTGAATAGGCAGCCCTACTCACCATCTGGGGCGACGCCATCTCCTGGGATCTCTGTAGCATCCTCTTCCATTGCCTCTTCAGCTTCCTCCTCTTCTGCCTCTTCTTGTCCCTCATCCACAATAGCAGCATCCTTGGGCTCCTCTACCACGGCAGACTCTAACCCCGTAACTTCACCGCCGCCCTCCTTGGATACGGTCACCATCGCTTCCTCCTCAGCACCGCCCTCCACAGTCACCGTCTTCTCCGACCCAGCCACCAGCACCGTATCCTCCTCATCATCCTCGACTGCGTCGGCTTCCTCCTCTGCGTCCTCGGGATCCTCCTCCACGTCCTCAGGATCCTCCTCCACGTCCTCAGGATCATCCTCCGCATCAGGGTCCTCCTCCTCCTCCTCCTCCGCATCAGG
>NC_057813.1:118288066-118300100 GCF_018294505.1 Triticum aestivum
TCCACCTCCTCCGACTCCTCCGGGTCCTCCTCCTCGGGCTCCTCCTCGTCGGGTTCCTCCTCTAGCGACTCCGCCCCGGTGGCCTCCTCACGCTCCACCTCACCGAGATCCTCCACCGCCATCTTGTCGTTCCCGCCACCATCCTCCGCAACCGTAACACTAGCCTCCGACGACTCGGGAGGGGTCGCCGCCACAACCGGAGGGGGCGCCGGAGAGGTCTCCGCCGCAACCGGAGGGGCCGCCGGAGAGGTCTCTGGCGGGGCGGACGCGGGAGTGGTCTCCGGCACAGCCGGAGGGGGCGCCGGGGATCTCTCTGGGGTGGGGGCCGCGGGAGGGGTCTCCGCCGCAACCGGATGGGGCGCCGGGGAGCTCTCTGGGGGGGCGGCCGCAGCCGCGGCCCGCCGGAGTTTCTTGGCTTTGGCTGGAGGCATGAGGAAGGTCGCCGAGGGTTTGCTGCGTTGAGGTTCGGTGTCGTGGTTCAACGGCGGGGGTGGAGATTGGAGATGTGTCTGATTCGATCAGTTTCATGGAAGGGGAAAAACCATCACCGGTCACTGAACTTGGGTTGCACATTAGCGCTTTGGTCACTGGCAGGCCCGGCCCGGGGGATGGGGGGCGGCCGCCCTGGGCCCGAAAACGGAGTGCGCCTCACGTATGTGTACTTCTGTAGTTTTTTCTCGGTCGATCCGAATTAATTGAGGCGGCCTCATTTCATAAAAAAAAATTGCACAACCGCAATGTCCTATTTGTCAGTCGGGTCCAGAGAATATTTGTCATCTATTATTTACTTGCAAGCGTGCACAAAGTGTTTGTTCTACTAGGACTCCTAGTTGTCATTGAGGATGCACTTATTTCAGACTTATCAGGGTCAGTAGTACTTAGCATATTATCTGTAACCCGAACAGGAAGTCACCAATGTTGGGTATGCTAGTACTACGAGAGTCAGTTGCCATTGCATGCTGGTATATATGGTGGAAAAGGAGGGAGGCGGTGAAGGACGAGTATGTGGCGGATCCTCCCCGGACGGCCTTTGCGATTGCACTTGTTTCAAATTTTGGATATGTTTCCTATTTCCAGCCAACCACGTGAAATATTGTGGGAAAAGCCAAGCCAAGGATGCTATAAACTAAATGTTGATGCTACTTTTCATCAAGACGGTACGGGTGTTGTTGGCACCGTTATACATAACAGCGCAGGTGAGGCTGTTGCAGGAGCAGCCAGCCCTGTTCAGATGATCTTAGATGCTGCCTCGGCGGAGGCCCTCGCCCCGCTAAAAGGTCTAGAGCTAGTTGAGAAGTTGGGCTGCACCCATATCACATGTGAGTCTGATTGTTTGGAGTTAATCAACACATGCAATGGGGAGCTGGAGATCTTTGGTCCTTATACTGCAACCTTAGCTAACTGTTTTGTAAGAGCTAAAATGATCAATGAAGTTACTTTCAAACACTGCCCGAGGGAAAGCCAATCGAGTTGCTCACCATCTAGCTACGCACTCTTATGATACTCAATCTTCTTTTGAATGGGATGGAGATCCACCCAATTTCACTCTTCCTTATTATGTAATAAATGATGTAACTCTTTTGGCTGAGAAATAAAATACCGAGAGGCTTTCCCTTCAAAAAAAAATGTTGTATAGGGGTTGCGTCAATTAATTTGGATCGAAGGGAGTAGTTTTTCTTATCTTTCTTCCTTTCTTTTTCTTCGGCTTCCTTTGTTTATTCTTCAGTTTTCTTCATTTCTCTTCCTTTTTAACCGGTTTTCTTTGGTTTTTCTCCTTTTTATCTGTTTTTATGGTTTTCATCGTTTTCCTTTCTTATCCTATTTTCGTTTTTCCTATGTGTTGTTTGTACGTTGTAATACATGTATGTTTTTTCTCTTTTCTTTGTACATTTTCATACATGCTAAAAAATACATAAATAAAAAAAGTTTTTTTGATGTCCCCACTTTTTGTATTCATCAAGAAAATAATTATACACCTTTAACATTTAATTAATATACATGATTAGCATTTATAAATACAATATTAACATTTCTTTCAAATACATGTTTGATGTCTACTTTTTTCATAAACATTGTACATTTTCCATATAGTACACCGGAAACATTTATTTGATATATGTTTCACATTTTCCAAATACATCATGAACACATTTTATAGTGTCATGTAATTTTTTAAATGCATCAATATTTTGAAAAAATCACAAACATTATTTTGTATTGTAAGCTATCTACATTTTTATATACATTTGAAACATTTATATTATATACGTTTAAATTTTCCAAATATATGATTGTTATTTTCATAATGTCACATATATTTTTTTGAAACATGTGAGCATTTAAATTTCACACAAAAATAATGTGTATCAACAGTTTTTGTATTAAGCTAACAAAATTTGTTACATTTTCTTAATAAATTTTTCGAATTCATGATTTTGATTTTTTATATTTTGAAATATACATATTTACAAATATTTTCAAAAATAAGAAGAAAACAAAAAAGGAAAAAAACAAGAGAAAAACGGTCTTACCTGGAACCTACCTGGGCCAGCCCATTTTGCGACTCCCTGACACGAGTGGTCGCTCCAACTCGCGTTAGGCTATGCTAAAAAAACTCGTGTTAGGCGAGGTATAGGCGTGCTCGGCTCCCTCTGCCTTCCCGAATGCAATATCAGCTTTGATATCAACCAATGCATCATGGCTCGTGTCTAAGGGGAGAGAGGCGAGAGTAGGGAAATGCCAGCAACAACTCGTTGCTCGGCCCTTCTTCGGCCACGCCCATGGTTGTATTGAGAGCATCTCGAATAGATGATGTATCAAAATATGGTTGAAGTAAAGTATACATCATCAAAAAGTGATTTTTTTACATCATCAAAAATATCCAACTCCAATGGATAATGTAAAATTGCAATGACTAGATCATTTCAAACATGCCAAGTTCATTTGAAATCAACATGGTTCATACTACAAACTACTCCCTCCGTCCCATAATATAAGAGCGTTTTTTGCACTAGTGTACTATAAAAAACGCTCTTCATACTTATTTTACTCGATCATCACTCTAGACATAAAACTGCTCGTCAGGATCACTCACGAACTGTTCCTAGCACGCGTCGGTGGCGTGGTCATCAAAGTCATAGAGCTCCTCCGAGTCGGATTCGATGGGGATCACCATCGAGGTGCCGGCCTCATCCTCCTTAGTCGCCTGCCTATTCTTCCACTCGAGGTCACGTTTTTAATAGAACTCCATCTCGTTCTCAACACATTGGGGATTCTCGTGCGCAAACCTCGTCATCGCCACTTCACCACTCTCACGGGGAGCAATGTGGATATCGTTCTTCTTCTTATTCTTCTCTTCGATCAGCCGTATGATCAGATTCTTAGCCCAAACGAACTCCACCAGCTCCTTGTTTTTGATATTCAGGTAATTCATCTCCTCCCTTGGTCGGCCAAAACACCACATGACGATGCCGTACGTACGCACGGCCTCATTGGCGGACCCGAAGGTGCCGAGCCAGTAGAGACGACTGTCGCTCTGGAACTCGACACCGAAGTTGCCGGAGGGGCGCGATCACACACCCATCAAGCCCGACTTGCCCTTTGACGTCTTCTTCAACGACATGGCGGCGGGAGACGTCCCGACGGAGTGAGGCAGCGTAATCTGACACTGCTGCTGCTGAATCAGGCGGCGGCTATGGCGAATCGACTTTGCGGCATTTGATTCAGCTGATGTAGGGTCGTGTGGTGGCGGGAGTGGGATGAACGGATCCGGCGGTGACGGGGGTGGTGATGAACAAATCCGGCGGCAACAGGGGTGAGCCATGCGGGTGGCACGACTGAAGGAAATATGCCCTAGAGGCAATAATAAAGTTATTATTTATTTCCTCATATCATGATAAATGTTTATTATTCATGCTAGAATTGTATTAACCGAAAACATGATACATGTGTGAATACATAGACAAACATAAAGTCACTAGTATGCCTCTACTTGACTAGCTCATTAATCAAAGATGGTTATGTTTCCTAACCATAGACATGTGTTGTCATTTGATTAATGGGATCACATCATTAGGATAATGATGTGATTGACATGACCCATTCCGTTAGCCTAGCACTTGATCGTTTAGTATATTGCTATTGCTTTCTTCATGACTTATACAAAGTTCCTGCAACTATGAGATTGTGCAACTCCCGTTTACCGGAAGAACACTTTGTGTGTTACCAAACGTCACAACGTAACTGGGTGATTATAAAGGTGCTCTACAGGTGTTTCCGAAGGTACATGTTGGGTTGGCATAATTCGAGATTAGGTTTTGTCACTCCGATTGTCGGAGAGGTATCTCTGGGCCCTCTCGGTAATACTCATCACCTAAGCCTTGCAAGCATTGTAACTAATGAGTTAGTTATAAGATGATGTGTTACAGAACGAGTA
This sequence comes from Triticum aestivum, assembly GCF_018294505.1. Taxonomy (NCBI): domain Eukaryota; kingdom Viridiplantae; phylum Streptophyta; class Magnoliopsida; order Poales; family Poaceae; genus Triticum; species Triticum aestivum. The sequence goes on from NC_057813.1 coordinate 118,292,502, forward strand.
AAGAGACTTGTCGGTAACGAGATTGAACTAGGTATTGGATACCAACGATCAAATCTCGGGCAAGTAACATACCAATGACAAAGGGAACAACGTATGTTGTTATGCGGTTTGACCGATAAAGATCTTCGTAGAATATGTAGGAACCAATATGGGCATCCAGGTCCCGCTATTGGTTATTGACCGAGAATGGTTCTAGGTCATGTCTACATAGTTCTTGAACCCGTAGGGTCCGCACGCTTAACGTTTCGATGACAGTTTTATTATGAGTTTATAAGTTTTGATGTACCGAAGTTTGTTCGGAGTCCCGGATGTGATCACGGACATTACGAGGAGTCTCAAAATGGTCGAGACATAAAGATTGATATATTGGACGACTATATTCGGAAACCGGAAGTGTTCCGGATGATTTCGGAGAAAACCGGAGTGCCGGGGGGGGTGTTACCGGAACCCCCCGGGAGAGTATTGGGCCTTATGGGCCTTAGGGGAAAGGAGAGAGGGGCGGCCAGCATGGGCCGCGCGCCCCCTCCATCCTCTGGTCCAAATTGGACTAGGAAGGGGGGCGGCGCCCCCCTCCCCCTCTTTCCTTCCCCCTCTCCCCCTTCCTTCCCCCTCCTAGTAGGAGTAGGAAAGGAGGAGTCCTACTCCTACTAGGAGGAGGATTCCTCCTCCCTTGGCGCGCCCAAGGGGCCGGCCGGCCTCCTCCTCCCTCCTTTATATACGGGGGCAGGGGGGCACCCCATAGACACACAAGTTGATCTACGGATCGTTCCTTAGTCGTGTGCGGTGCCCCCCTCCACCATATTCCACCTCGGTCATATCGTTGCGGAGTTTAGGCGAAGTCCTGCACCGGTAGAACATCATCATCGTCACCACGCCGTCGTGCTGACGGAACTCATCCCCGAAGCTTTGCTGGATCGGAGCCCGGGGATCGTCATCGAGCTGAACGTGTGCTGAACTCGGAGGTGCCGTACGTTCGGTGCTTGGATCGGTCGGATCGTGAAGACGTACGACTACATCAACCGCATTGTCATTACGCTTCCGCTTATGGTCTACGAGGGTACGTGGACGAACACTCTCCCCTCTCGTTGCTATGTCATCACCATGATCTTGCGTGTGCGTAGGAAATTTTTTGAAATTACTACGTTCCCCAATAGTGGCATCCAAGCCTAGGTTTTATGCGTTGATGTTATATGCACGAGTAGAACACAAGTGAGTTGTGGGCGATATAAGTCATACTGCTTACCAGCATGTCATACTTTGGTTCGGCGGTATTGTGAGATGAAGCGGCCCGGACCGACATTACGCGTATGCTTACGCGAGACTGGTTTCACCGTTACGAGCACTCATGCTTAAAGGTGGTTGGCGGGTGTCTGTCTCTCTCACTTTAGCTGAATCGAGTGTGGCTACGCCCGGTCCTTGCGAAGGTTAAAACAGCACCAACTTGACAAACTATCATTGTGGTTTTGATGCGTAGGTAAGAACGGTTCTTGCTCAGCCCGTAGCAGCCACGTAAAACTTGCAACAACAAAGTAGAGGACGTCTAACTTGTTTTTGCAGGGCATGTTGTGATGTGATATGGTCAAGACGTGATGCTATATTTTATTGTATGAGATGATCATGTTTTGTAACCAAAGTTATCGGCAACTGGCAGGAGCCATATGGTTGTCGCTTTATTGTATGAAATGCAAACGCCCTGTAATTGCTTTACGTTATCACTAAGCGGTAGCGATAGTCGTAGAAGCAATAGATGGCGTAAACGACAACGATGCTACGATGGAAATCAAGGTGTCGCGCCGGTGACGATGGTGACCACGATGGTGCTTCGGAGATGGAGATCACAAGCACAAGATGATGATGGCCATATCATATCACTTATATTGATTGCATGTGATGTTTATCCTTTATGCATCTTATCTTGCTTTGATTGACGGTAGCATTTTAAGATGATCTCTCACTAAAAATTATCAAGAAGTGTTCTCCCTGAGTATGCACCGTTGCCAAAGTTCGTCGTGCCCAAACAGCACGTGATGATCGGGTGTGATAAGCTCTACGTCCATCTACAACGGGTGCAAGCCAGTTTTGCACACGCAGAATACTCAGGTTAAACTTGATGAGCCTAGCATATGCAGATATGGCCTTGGAGCACGAAGACCGAAAGGTCGAGCGTGAATCATATAGTAGATATGATCAACATAGTGATGTTCACCATTGAAAACTACTCCATCTCACGTGATGATCGGTTATGGTTTAGTTGATTTGGATCACGTGATCACTTAGATGACTAGAGAGATGTCTGTCTAAGTGGGAGTTCTTAAGTAATATGATTAATTGAACCTAATTTATCATGAACTTAGTACCTGATAGTATTTTGCTTGTCTATGTTTGTTTGTAGATAGATGGCTCGTGTTGTTGTTCCGTTGAATTTTAATGCGTTCCTTGAGAAAGCAAAGTTGAAAGATGATGGTAGCAATTACACGGACTGGGTCCACAACCTGAGGATTATCCTCATTGCTGCACAGAAAAGTTACGTCCTGGAAGCACCGCTGGGTGCCAGGCCTACTGCTGATGCAACTGACGACGTTAAGAACGTCTGGCAGAGCAAAGCTGATGACTACTCTATAGTTCAGTGTGCCATGCTTTACGGCTTAGAACCGGGTCTTGAACGACGTTTTGAACGTCATGGAGCATATGAGATGTTCCAGGAGTTGAAGTTAATATTTCAAGCAAATGCCTGGATTGAGAGATATGAAGTCTCCAATAAGTTCTACAGCTGCAAGATGGAGGAGAATAGTTCTGTTAGTGAGCATATACTCAAAATGTCTGGGTATAATAATCACTTGATTCAACTGGGAGTTAATCTTCCGGATGATAGCGTCATTGACAGAATTCTCCAATCACTGCCACCAAGCTACAAGAGCTTTGTGATGAACTATAATATGCAAGGGATGAACAAGACTATTCCCGAGCTCTTCGCAATGCTAAAGGCTGCGGAGGTAGAAATCAAGAAGGAGCATCAAGTGTTGATGGTCAACAATACCACTAGTTTCAAGAAAAAGGGCAAAGGGAAGAAGAAGGGGGACTTCAAGAAGAACAGCAAGCAAGTTGCTGCTCAAGAGAAGAAACTCAAGTCTGGACCTAAGCCTGAAACTGAGTGCTTCTACTGCAAGCAGACTGGTCACTGGAAGCAGAACTGCCCCAAGTATTTGGCGGATAAGAAGGATGGCAAAGTGAACAAAGGTATATGTGATATACATGTTATTGATGTGTACCTAACTAGAGCTCGTAGTAGCACCTGGGTATTTGATACTGGTTCTGTTGCTAATATTTGCAACTCGAAACAGGGACTACGGAATAAGCGAGCAGTGGCCAAGGACGAGGTGACGATGCGCGTGGGAAAAGGTTCCAAAGTCGATGTGATCGCGGTCGGCACGCTACCTCTACATCTACCTTCGGGATTAGTTTTAGACCTGAATAATTGTTATTTGGTGCCAGCGTTGAGCATGAACATTATATCTGGATCTTGTTTGATGCGAGACGGTTATTCATTTAAATCAGAGAATAATGGTTGTTCTATTTATATGAGTAATATCTTTTATGGTCATGCACCCTTGAAGAGTGGTCTATTTTTATTAAATCTCGATAGTAGTGATACACATATTCATAGTGTTGAAACCAAAAGATGCAGAGTTAATAATGATAGTGCAACTTATTTGTGGCACTGCCGTTTGGGTCATATCGGTGTAAAGCGCATGAAGAAACTCCATACTGATGGACTTTTGGAATCACTTGATTATGAATCACTTGGTACTTGCGAACCGTGCCTTATGGGCAAGATGACTAAAACGCCGTTCTCCGGAACTATGGAGCGAGCAACTGATTTGTTGGAAATCATACATACTAATGTTTGTGGCCCAATGAATGTTGAGGCTCGCGGCGGGTATCGTTATTTTCTCACCTTCACAGATGATTTGAGCAGATATGAGTATATCTACTTGATGAAACACAAGTCTGAAACATTTAAAAAGTTCAAAGAATTTCAGAGTGAAGTGGAAAATCATCGTAACAAGAAAATAAAGTTTCTACGATCTGATCGTGGAGGAGAGTATTTGAGTTATGAGTTTGGCCTACACTTGAAACAATGTGGAATAGTTTCGCAACTCACGCCACCTGGAACACCACAATGAAATGGTGTGTCCGAACGTAGTAATTATACTTTACTTGATATGGTGCGATCTATGATGTCTCTTACTGATTTACCGCTATCATTTTGGGGTTATGCTTTAGAGACGGCCGCATTCACGTTAAATAGGGCACCATCAAAATCCGTTGAGACGACGCCTTATGAACTGTGGTTTGGCAAGAAACCAAAGTTGTCGTTCCTTAAAGTTTGGGGCTGCGATGCTTATGTGAAGAAACTTCAACCAGATAAGCTCGAACCTAAATCAGAGAAATGTGTCTTTATAGGATACCCAAAAGAGACTATTGGGTACACCTTCTATCACAGATCCGAAGGCAAGACATTCGTTGCTAAGAATGGATCCTTTCTAGAGAAGGAGTTTCTCTTGAAAGAAGTGAGTGGGAGGAAAGTAGAACTTGATGAGATAACTGTATCTACTCCCTTATTGGAAAGTAGTTCATCACGACAGCCGGTTCATGTGACAACTACACCAATTAGTGAGGAAGCTAATGATAATGATCATGAAACTTCAGATCAAGTTTCTACTGAACCTCGTAGGTCTACCAGAGTAAGATCCGCACCAGAGTGGTACGGTAATCCTATTCTGAAAGTCATGTTACTTGACCATGATGAACCTACGAACTATGAGGAAGCGATGATAAGCCCGGATTCCGCAAAATGGCTAGAAGCCATGAAATCTGAGATGAGATCCATGTATGAAAACAAAGTATGGACTTTGGTTGACTTGCCCGATGATCGGCAAGCCATTGAGAATAAATGGATCTTTAAGAAGAAGACTGACGCTGATGATAATATAACTGTCTATAAAGCTCAACTTGTTGCAAAAGGTTTTCGACAAGTTCAAGGGGTTGACTACGATGAGACTTTCTCACCCGTAGCGATGCTTAAGTCCGTCCGAATCATGTTGGCAATTGTTGCATTTCATGATTATGAAATTTGGCAAATGGATGTCAAGACTGCATTCTTGAATGGATTTCTAGAAGAAGAGTTGTATATGATGCAACTGGAAGGTTTTGTTAATCCAAAAGGTGCTGACAAAGTGTGCAAGCTCCAGCGTTCCATTTATGGACTGGTGCAAGCATCTCGGAGTTGGAATAAACGTTTTGATAGTGTGATCAAAGCATATGGTTTTATACAGACTTTTGGAGAAGCCTGTATTTACAAGAAAGTGAGTGGGAGCTCTGTAGCATTTCTAATTTTATATGTAGATAACATATTATTAATTGGAAATGATATAGAATTTCTGAATAGCATAAAAGGATACTTGAATAAAAGTTTTTCAATGAAAGACCTCGGTGAAGCTGCTTACATATTGGGAGATCAAGATCTATAGAGATAGATCGAGACGCTTAATAGGACTTTCACAAAGCACATACCTTGACAAAATTTTGAAAAAGTTCAAAATGGATCAGGCAAAGAAAGGATTCTTGCCTGTGCTACAAGGTGTGAAGTTGAGTCAAACTCAATGCCCGACCACAACAGAAGATAGAGAGAAAATGAAAAATGTTCCCTATGCTTCAGCCATAGGCTCTATCATGTATGCAATGCTGTGTACTAGACCTGACGTATGCTTAGCAATAAGCTTGGCAGGAAGGTACCAAAGTAATCCAGGAGTGGATCACTGGACAACGGTCAAGAACATCCTGAAATACCTGAAAAGGACTAAGGATATGTTTCTCGTGTATGGAGGTGACAAAGAGCTAGTCGTAAATGGTTACGTCGATGCAAGCTTTGACACTGATCCGGACGATTCTAAATCGCAAACTGGATACGTGTTTTTATTAAATGGTGGAGCTGTAAGTTGGTGGAGTTCTAAACAAAACGTCGTAGCAGGATCTACATGTGAAGCGGAGTACATAGCTGCTTCGGAAGCAGCAAATGAAGGAGTCTGGATGAAGGAGTTCATTTCCGATCTAGGTGTCATACCTAGTGCATCGGGACTAATGAAGATCTTCTGTGACAATACTGGTGCAATTGCCTTGGCAAAGGAATCCAGATTTCACAAGAGGACCAAGCACATCAAAAGGCGCTTCAATTCCATTCGGGACCAAGTCCAAGTGGGAGACATAGAGATTTGCAAGATACATACGGATCTGAATGTTGCAGACCCATTGACTAAGCCTCTCTCACGAGCAAAACACGATCAGCACTAAGACTCCATGGGTGTTAGAATCATTACTATGTAATCTAGATTATTGACTCTAGTGCAAGTGGGAGACTGAAGGAAATATTCCCTAGAGGCAATAATAAAGTTATTATTTATTTCCTCATATCATGATAAATGTTTATTATTCATGCTAGAATTGTATTAACCGAAAACATGATACATGTGTGAATACATAGACAAACATAAAGTCACTAGTATGCCTCTACTTGACTAGCTCATTAATCAAAGATGGTTATGTTTCCTAACCATAGACATGTGTTGTCATTTGATTAATGGAATCACATCATTAGGATAATGATGTGATTGACATGACCCATTCCATTAGCCTAGCACTTGATCGTTTAGTATATTGCTATTGCTTTCTTCATGACTTATACAAAGTTCCTGCAACTATGAGATTGTGCAACTCCCGTTTACCGGAAGAACACTTTGTGTGTTACCAAACGTCACAACGTAACTGGGTGATTATAAAGGTGCTCTACAGGTGTTTCCGAAGGTACATGTTGGGTTGGCATAATTCGAGATTAGGTTTTGTCACTCCGATTGTCGGAGAGGTATCTCTGGGCCCTCTCGGTAATACTCATCACCTAAGCCTTGCAAGCATTGTAACTAATGAGTTAGTTATAAGATGATGTGTTACAGAACGAGTAAAGAGACTTGCCGGTAACGAGATTGAACTAGGTATTGGATACCGACGATCAAATCTCGGGCAAGTAACATACCAATGACAAAGGGAACAACATATGTTGTTATGCGGTTTGACCGATAAAGATCTTCGTAGAATATGTAGGAACCAATATGGGCATCCAGGTCCCGCTATTGGTTATTGACCGAGAATGGTTCTAGGTCATGTCTACATAGTTCTCGAACCCGTAGGGTCCGCACGCTTAACGTTTCGATGACAGTTTTATTATGAGTTTATAAGTTTTGATGTACCGAAGTTTGTTCAGAGTCCCGGATGTGATCACGGACATGACGAGGAGTCTCGAAATGATCGAGACATAAAGATTGATATATTGGACGAATATATTCGGAAACCGGAAGTGTTCCGGGTGATTTCGGAGAAAACCGGAGTGCCGGGGGGGTTACCGAAACCCCCCGGAAGAGTATTGGGCCTTATGGGCCTTAGGGGAAAGGAGAGAGGGGCGGCCAGCATGGGCCGCGCGCCCCCTCCACCCTCTGGTCCGAATTGGACTAGGAGGGGGGGGGGGGGCGGCGCCCCCCTCTTTCCTTC
>NC_057813.1:118300179-118360179 GCF_018294505.1 Triticum aestivum
TTCCTTCCCCCTCTCCCCCTTCCTTCCCCCTCCTAGTAGGAGTAGGAAAGGAGGAGTCCTACTCCTACTAGGAGGAGGATTCCTCCTCCCTTGGCGCGCCCAAGGGGCCGACCGGCCTCCTCCCTCCCTCCTTTATATACGGGGGCAGGGGGGCACCCCATAGACACACAAGTTGATCTACGGATCGTTCCTTAGCCGTGTGCGGTGCCCCCCTCCACCATATTCCACCTCGGTCATATCGTTGCGAAGTTTAGGCAAAGCCCTGCGCCGGTAGAACATCATCATCGTCACCACGCCGTCGTGCTGACGGAACTCATCCCCGAAGCTTTGCTGGATCGGAGCCCGGGGATCGTCATCGAGCTGAACGTGTGCTGAACTCGGAGGTGCCGTACGTTCGGTGCTTGGATCGGTCGGATCGTGAAGACGTACGACTACATCAACCGCGTTGTCATAACGCTTCCGCTTACGGTCTACGAGGGTACGTGGATGAACACTCCCCCCTCTCGTTGCTATGTCATCACCATGATCTTGCGTGTGCGTAGGATTTTTTTTGAAATTACTACGTTTCCCAACAACGACAGATTTCACACAGGTGGAACAAATTCCATGGTTTTAGTATCTTTGTGATGTAAAATTCGATTCTTTTTGCATCTATTACGTTATATCATTTATTGGAAATGCTCTTAGAAGCACGCGTAGGATGGACGTGGAATATTTGCACGTAAGCTCAAATGCGCCTGGTGCAACAGTAAAATGAAAAAAAAATAATAAACAAATTTAAAAAGTTCTGGTTTTTTTTCTTGATAACGCTTGACTGATGTTCTACGTGCCTGCAAAAGAATTATCATGAATGAAAATTTCTGAAAGTCGTGGCCAAAAAACCGACTCCAGAAAAGCTATCAACGAATATCATTCCATGACGAAAATTTTCAAGCATAGAAAACATTGGTCAAAGGTTACACACACAAAAAAAATCAGTTTTTTTTTTGTTTTTTTTCATTTTCTTTCAATTTTACTGTTAGATCAGAGCATACGAACACTTTCGTCGTAGGATCCCTGGTCTGGGTGATCCCTTCGCCCAACGATCTGAAGTGAACCACAACTGATCAACATCCGCATCACCTCGCGAACCAACCTGTGGTTGAGATGGTTAGATGGACAATGGTATCCCCAATCCACGAGGGTTTAAATCCTGGTGCTTGCATTATTCCTGGATTTATTTCAGGATTTTCGCCGATGCGCTTTCAGTGGGAGGAGACGTTCCCGTCGACGACGAGGCGTCTATGGTGACTTCGTAAATCTCAAGATGATATGCCAGTTCAGTCTCTCGGAGGTGCTTATAGGGGTAGGGTGTGCATGTGTGCGTTCATAGGGATGAGTATACGAGCGCTTGTGTCTGTACTATAAAAAAAACATCCGCATCACCTCTTCCGAGTCAACTTCGATTCTGATCATCCCAGGCTCCAGTCCAACCCAGCCAGCCAGGCTCGCTCCCCCCGTCGCGCCCCAGCTTCCCAGCACCATCCAGATCCGCGCCTGCTGCCATGGCCGACCCAGGAGACGAGCAGCGCGCGGCCCTGCTCGCCGCGGCGTCCCTCTTCCCCGTGCCCGACGGCGCGACCTTCTCCTACGGGACGGCGGGATTCCGTGCCGACGGGAGCACCATGGCCCCCGCGGTGTGCCGCGCCGGAATCGTGGCAGCGCTGCGCTCCGTGAAGCTGGGCGGCGCCGCCGTCGGGCTGGTCATCACGGCGTCGCACAACCCCGTCGGCGACAACGGCGTCAAGATCGTGGACGCCGACGGCGGCATGATGTCGCAGGCCTGGGAGCCCTTCTCCGACGCCCTCGCCAATGCCCCCACCCCCAACACCCTCCTGCAGGTAGTCGAAAAGATCAATTCAGCTAAATTCTATACCGGTTCTTCCTGCTCGGTACATATTTGCTGTTTGTTTCTCTTAGGTTTGTTTGCTAATGCCTCAGTTAGTTGTTGGATAAAAGAAAGTATAGTGATGCTAACTGTAGCACTGTACTGATGGTGTTCGAAAGCCAAACCAGGATAGGATGCCTCGGTTTTACCATTGCATTGGACTAGTGGGATGCCTAAGATGTTCACTTTGTTACTTATAAATTACTCGTAGTTCCTACCAACCTTCTAGTTCGTTCTCAGTTTGCCTTGGTCTTTGTTCATATGCAGCTGGTGATTCAGTTTGCAAAGGATGAGGGGATTACACTTGGTGGAGGTCACTCGGCACAAGTGCTGCTGGCAAGAGACACGAGGCCCACTGGAGAGTACCTCCTTGACGTTGCAACCAAAGTACGGCATTAACACCCTCTGTTATGTTTTAGTATAGTACTGACTTATCTGTTGGCTGAGTTGATCTGATTACTTATCTGAAACACTTTTGTGAAGGGTATAAGCGCAATAGTAGGTTCAGTTGCACTTGACATGGGGATCCTGACAACTCCGCAGCTACACTGGATGGTTCGGAACAAAAACAGAGGCTTGAAAGCCTCTGAAGCAGATTATTTTACACAAATCACTGAGTCATTCAGGTTGTTTGTCATTCCTGCACGTGTAATCAGTCACGGAGAACACTGCATTATTTGCTGAACAATTGCATTGATTGGCACAACAGGCATTTGTTGGAATTAACCCCTGATGATAAAGGCATCGATGAACTAAATGAGAAACTAATTGTGGATGGCGCAAATGGTATTGGTGGGTTGAAATTGGAACAAATAAAGCCAAATCTTGCCAGATTAAACATTCTTGTGAGAAATTCAGGAAAAGAAGGAGATGGAATACTTAATGAGAGATGTGGTGCTGACTTTGTTCAAAAGGAGAAGGTTCTTCCTCTTGGATTTGGCCCTAATGATGTTGGTGTCAGGTGAGTATTGGTTACTGTTTAGATTTGCTGCGTTTTGTTCACATTGATAGATACTTATGTGGACATTCTGATATAACACTCAGGTGTGCAAGTTTCGATGGTGATGCAGATAGACTTGTTTATTTTCATGTTACATCGCTTAGCAAGACTAGTGTTGATCTTGTCGATGGCGATAAGATATTATCACTATTTGTCCTCTTTATCAGAGAACAGTTGGATATCATCAATGGAAAAGACAATAAAGGATTATTGCCTACAAGGTTTGGTGTAGTTCAAACTGCTTATGCCAATGGGGCATCAACAGAATTTCTTAAAAATATTGGTCTTGAAGTTGTCTTCACTTCAACAGGAGTGAAATATCTCCACAAGAAAGCTCTAGAATATGATATTGGTGTCTACTTTGAGGCCAATGGACACGGGACAGTGCTATTCAATGATGAGTTTGTCTCACGGCTTGAGTCTTTGACTGCTAGGCTTTCTGAAGCTGCAGGTGAGCTATTCATGGCTTGTGCAAAAGCTCTTTTCTTTTTAGCTCTTTTGCTGGTTTTCCTGTATTGATCTAAATGCCCTTCGCCATAACTCTTTCCTCAGGTTCTCCACAGCACCAAGCTGCGTTGAGATTGGTAGCAACAAGTCAATTAATTAATCAAGCAGTGGGTGATGCTATAAGTGGAATGCTTTTGGTGGAGGCTGTTTTACAGCATAAGAGATGGTCATTTCAGAATTGGTGTGACCTATACACTGATCTACCAAGTAAACAACTTAAGGTAAGTTGTTACTTTTGTAATTATATAATTCACTATTTCTTTAACTTCTTGGTCAAGCTTCTTATGACTATTTTGTTTCCATAATAATGTGACTGTTGTTCAGGTTAAAGTGAAAGATCGAACTTCTATTGTTACAACCGATGCAGAACGAAAAGTTTGCCAACCATCTGGCTTGCAAGAATTGATAGATAAGGAAGTCGGTGAGTAATATCTTAATTGTGTGACATTTTTGTTACATTTAAAATCTGAACATTGGTGAATGAAAATGTACTAAAACTTATGTATTTTATTGCAGTTAATTACTCTCACGGGCGATGCTTTGTGCGGCCATCTGGAACTGAGGATGTGGTAAGAGTATACGCAGAGGCATCTACCGTGGAAGCAGCGGACAGCCTTGCAAAATCTGTAGCACACCATGTTGAGCGCATTCTCGGGTTTTGCTAGTTGCGTTCTTCTTTTATCTTTCATCTCTTTCTGAAACGTGTAATTTTCAACTTTAGCTGATTTCCCTACGTTTTGAAGAATGTATACATATATTTTGTTTCTGTGCAAAATTGCTGATTTCTTTTTTATTGTACAAGTGTATGTAGAGGCATTACTTTACGTTTTTTACTGTACACATGGATCATGGAATTGAAGATTCTTAAGCAAGTGGACTAAACTGATTCTTGTTATGTTGTGATTGATGTGTTTCACAAAGTTTGAAATGAATGGATTGGAGAAAATTCAACTGAAAGGTAGTACTCAAGTAGGGGAAAATGCAGTTTTATAGTGCTGAAAAATGCGTTAGATTATCAAAATCTCAAAGTACCATTTTTGCTGTGCTGCATAGAAACGGACAGCTATGTAATACACCAGGCAAGAAAAATAACTTCATGAGCCTCATCAGTGTGTCGTGTATCTCACACTGACACAAATTTTGGAGTAGCTACCCAATGCAAAGATGCAGAGAACTAGAGATCCTTTCTTGATGTATACTGAGGCTTTAGCTAACAGCCTCACTCAATATCAGCAACAGTGGCCTGAAGCACACAGCCACACAACCTGTAAGCTGAAAGGATTCCAAAATACAGTGTAGTCTGCTTACCAGGCACCAAGCTGCAAATTTGAAAGACCATCACAAGTGCAGCACAGCGAGCAACAAATACCACTACACTTCATAGTTTGCATAAAAAAGTGAGTCCACTTCTCCACAGAAACTGTAAGATCAGCTGTCCTCCTTCCTCGCCGGCATCACCGTGAACGGGTCCTCGAAGGAGAAATCTGCCCCGACTCTGAGGCTCCAAGCATCGCCTCCTTCAGGACGGCTACTCCAGATGATGCACTTTTCACAATATTTACTCGCCAGGTTTCTAGCGCTGTATTGCGCCTTGACAAGCGCCTCGTCCGTCGAGAACCGCATGAAGCTTGGATTGGCCATGAAAATAGCTACCTTGTCCAGCGCCCGTGCACTCTGAAAGACGAACTCTAGGAAGCCAACCTCACCTCGGTCCCCTTTGAACTCCCGGAAAGTCAGCATGTTGATGCGCGAGAGGAGGTTTTGTTTGGGATCAGACTCCTCCCAGAACTTGACGGTGAGGCGGTTACCAGTGGGCTGACCACATTTTGCGCTCTGCAAAAAATAGATTAAATCAGTCAACAGCTGGGAAAGCATCTGACAAAGCTAGGCTGACATGGTGAATGAACCAAACCTCAAATTAACTATGTTGTTGAAGAAATGAAAAATCAATACTGCCATGCATTAAACTAGCACAAATCAGCCTACTGGAACAAAAAGAAAAAATACTGTGTCGGTGTTGTCACTACATATGCAGCCTCTCTCATCTATAACAAATTAAAAAGTGGGGCACCAGATTTCAGTTTACTGTGGAGGTCTTAAACAGCTGAAGGTTTACCAGAAGTATTCTTCAACACAAACTTCCAAATGTGAGCCATGAATACCAGTTAATACACTGGTATGGGGGTACAACAAGAACTTTCCCTATTTATTACTTAATCGAAGACAAATACTGCAAACTGTATGAAGTATGAACACAATGAAAAAAAACTAGAACAAGAAAATCCAGAAATAGCAGAACATGAAGAAGCAGAACAATATAAATCAAAATAATAGCATTATAAACTGTGTCACAACAAAACTTTGGTAAAAATTGTCTTAACAAATCTAGTCTATGTTCGTAGAAAACACCTGATGGATGAGAATAAATAACAATGATTGGCTTTTTTTAGCCATACTGGTCATTACCGTGGAATTAAGCTGATGAGCCATACAATGAAGCTATGGGAGAGAGTCATTGAGCACCGCTTAAGAAGAATGACAAGCGTGACCAAAAATCAGTTTGGTTTCATGCCTGGGAGGTCGACCATGGAAGCCATTTTCTTGGTACGACAACTTATGGAGAGATATAGGGAGCATAAGAAGGACTTGCATATGGTGTTCATTGACTTGGAGAAGGCCTATGATAAGATACCGCGGAATGTCATGTGGTGGGCCTTGGAGAAACACAAAGTCCCAGCAAAGTACATTACCCTCATCAAGGACATGTACAATAATGTTGTGACAAGTGTTTGAACAAGTGATGTCGACACCGATGACTTCCCGATTAAGATAGGACTGCATCAGGGGTCAGCTTTGAGCCCTTATCTTTTTGCATTGGTGATGGATGAGGTCACAAGGGGTATACAAGGAGATATCCCATGGTGTATGCTCTTTGCGGATGATGTGGTGCTAGTTGACGATAGTCAGACGGGGGTAAATAGGAAGTTAGAGTTATGGAGACAAACCTTGGAATCGAAAGGGTTTAGGCTTAGTAGAACTAAAACCGAGTACATGATGTGCGGTTTCAGTACTACTAGCTGTGAGGAGGAGGAGGTTAGCCTTGATGGCCAGGTGGTACCTCGGAAGGACACCTTTCGGTATTTGGGGTCAATGTTGCAGGAGGATGGGGGTATTGATGAAGATGTGAACCATCTAATCAAAGCCGGATGGATGAAGTGGCGCCAAGCTTCTGGCATTCTCTGTGACAAGAGAGTGCCACAAAAGCTAAAAGGCAAGTTCTACAGGACGGCGGTTCGACCCGCAATGTTGTATGGCGCGGAGTGTTGGCCGACTAAAAGGCGACATGTTCAACAGTTAGGTGTGGCGGAGATGCGTATGTTGAGATGGATGTGTGGCCACACGAGGAAGGATCGAGTCCGGAATGATGATATACGAGATAGAGTTGGGGTAGCACCAATTGAGGAGAAGCTTGTCCAACATCGTTTGATATGGTTTGGGCATATTCAGTGCAGGCCTCCAGAAGCTCCAGTGCATAGCGGACGGCTAAAGCGTGCGGAGAATGTCAAGAGAGGGCGGGGTCGACCGATTTTGACATGGGAGGAGTCCGTTAAGAGAGACCTGAAGGATTGGAGTATCGACAAAGAGCTAGCTATGGACAGGGGTGCGTGGAAGCTTGCTATCCATGTGCCAGAGCCATGAGTTGGTTGCGAGATCTTATGGGTTTCACCTCTAGCCTACCCCAACTTGTTTGGGACTAAAGGCTTTGTTGTTGTTGTTGTTGTTGGTCAAGTATGCCTATCATATTGATGATATTATCATCATCTTATTCTGTTATTCACGGATAAATTACTTAGCATGCAAATAAGTGAGAACACCACAAGCAACAAAATCTGCTGCAAGATGGGAAAAAACCTTCTGGCGTGTAGAGGAAATTACTAACATTGTAAGCAAGGCAAGAATAAGCTGAGATAAATTGGTACGTACGTAGTTTTCATTAGCTGTCTGGAACCGGAAAGAGAAGGTTTGAAAAGGCAATTGTATTATTAATATTGTTGTTCAGGAAACAACTTTCAAGAGGGGGTATCCTTAGAAACATGGTCAGTGTTGAGTAGACTTCTGTTGACTGTCGTTTCCATTAGCTAAGACTCAGCATGTACACCACATGTAGAGCTAGCTGCTCAACACTAAATACTGCAAATTATAATGGTCCATAATTAAATGTTGGATCAGATTTGTAGGACATGTGACAACTAGGACCCTCAATGACAACTCTATATTTCAACGGATGAAAGTAGCAGAATGTACTAATTACTAAATAGCCTAGTAGTGCAAAGAAAAGAAAAAACATGGACAGCAAATTAAGATATTTGTGAGGCTGCAAACTTCAGTCCGCATGTCGGTGGGAATGACACCTATGGGATCAACAGGATCCCTACTGTGGTCGGCGGGCGCGGGGTTGCGAGAAGAGCGGGTCCAGGAGCCAGCACAAAGGTCGTTTACCCAGGTTCGGGCCGCGGAGGTCGCGTAATACCCTAGTCCTGCTTTGGTGTGTATATCAGTGTTCTTGAACTAGCTATTGAGCGTGACTTGCCCAAAGAGCCGAATCCCCCTCCAGTACGCCTCGGGCCTCCTTTTATAGTTGAAGGAGGCGCCACAGTGGCACACAGGAGGTGTAAAGGGTACAGTAGCTATGTTTATCCCTTGTCATTACGGGACAAGACGCATTAAATGCGCCCCTGAGGTGTCCCCCTGCTTTATCGCCGCCTCGCCCTGCTTCGACGCGCGTCCAGGCCAGCGAGGCGGGCAGCGCCATGTAGGCTGGCAGGCTGCTGAGGTGGCGCCGTGGCAGCGTCTTCACGAAGATCTGCATGCCACCACGCAGGTGCTTGCTGAGTTGGCCTCGGGACCGCACGTCGCCACGCAGGTGCCCGCCTAGCTGGCTGGGCTGGCAACTGCATGGGAACAGCAGTGGGGTCTTGACGCGTGCCGGCCTGGCCGCGGTCTCGCTGATGTCCTCGGCAAGGGTCTTGCCGGGGGGCCCGGCAAGGGTCTTGCCACTGCGGTCGTCCCCGGCAAGGATGTTGCCGGAGGTTTCGTCTTCTGGTCCTCATCTCATATTGTGTGTTAATGATCTTCACAAAGATCTGCATACCACCATGGAGGCGCCTCCCGAGCCTTGGTTCCAATGTGGTTGATGGTGATGGAAAACTCGGGCACAAGGGTGGCGCGCTTTGTTGGTGTTGGGCAGGTTGCCCCGGCAAGACTCTTGCCGGGGCTGCGGAGGCCGCCCCGGCAAGGGTCTTGCCGGGGGAGCCACCTCGCCCTCTCGCTCTTTGCGTTTCTGTCTTGGCGTCGCTTCGATCATCCCGTGGCTTCAGCTTCCCTCCTCTGCCCTGCTAAGTGTGGCCGCAGGGGCGGCTCTGACTGCCCATGCACAGGTAAAGGGGTGCAAAGTAGAGCCCCTACTTCTGTACATCGACACCGCAGTGGATGACTTTAGTCTTAACAACATTTTATCAGATTTGATCTTCAATACGAATTTCTGGATGTGAGCTACAATAGCCTCTTTCTATAATAAATTACTAGGAGAAAAATTCCCAAGATCCTGATATGGTTAAACTAGTGTAGTAGCATCAATATAGCGATCATGGTAGTACTAATACTGGAAAGCCTCAGGAAACTGTCTACTTTGATGTGCTAGTTTACTATGTGTAACTTTCAAAAGTCTGAAATAAGTATTCCATCTGTTACAGTAACTCGTATGAACACAGCGAGAAACACTAGAACAAGAAAAGTTGGACATACGTAAAGAAGCAAAGCACCAAAAATCAAGGTATCAAAATAATAATGATTGTGCCACAAAAAAAAAACACTTACCAAGTATCAACAACTGATCAGCATGAAATGCTTAATAATTTTATCTGTATAGTATAGTCTACGCATGTAGATGGTGGCTGAGAACAAATAGCAAGGCATGGAATTTAACCTATAAGTGCTCACATAAATATGAAACAAAAGGAAAAAGATCAAATAAAGAGCTATCATGATGACTGACTTGAAATATGCAATCAATCATAATATGCAGTATCTCTGCAACCACATATAAAGAGCTACCAGCCTATCACAACCAGCAACAACAGGCGAGAAATCCATGCAAATGTAAGCAGAATATGGATTGGTGACAAATACCATAATATGCAGTCTCTCGGCGTTGGGAAAGCATTTGAGGAAGGTGGGCACCATCTTAACGTCATTGCGAACCCCGAAACACACATTCAAACTAAGAATCTTCACGCTTGTGAGCAAGGCACTTTCGCTCGCCTTTATTCCGGGCTGAAATTCGCCGAATTCGAGCAGAACATCACACAATTGAGTCATCACATAATTATATTTGCTGACTGAAGAAATGGAGAAGGGAGATGTACCATGATGACAGTGCCTTGGACCTCTAGGATCTGTCCTGGCTCTAAATATCCAAACGCCTGCAGCTTGGGGGCATCGACAATCCTGAGCCTGGTGCACAAGCCACCAGCGGGTTTGCAAGGCGATGACAGGATGAACCGCTCGAGGCATGGAGTCTTCACCACGGCGATGTCCTCCAAAACAAAGCCGCAGATTTGCAGGCACCGCAGGCTCTGGCTGACGAGACGTAGACGCAACCCACCCTTCATGCATCCCACGATGTTGAGGATCTCCAGGACGGGGCTCCTGGCGACGAGGGAGTCGACGACGCCGTGCTCCATTTCGACGAAATAGAGGCCGAGCTCCCGGAGGCGGGGAAAGGAGGCGCCACGCAGGGCGGCCGTGCCCGGCAACTTCCAGACGCCGACGTAGAGGCGGGTGAGGGTGGTGATGGTGAAGAGCGTGGCGGGGAGGGGCACCTCGAGCGGCCACGGGCGGTTCACGAGGAGGAGGTCCTGGACGCCCTTGGCGGCGAGGAGCTGGAGCCAGCGCGCGAGCTGGGCGCGGTACCCGTCCATCTGGCTGCAGATAAGGTGGACGCAGCAGAAGGGGCCCGGGTGCGCTTCGAGGATGCGGGAGACGGCGGCGATGACAGCCGGCGAGTTGGCCGGCGTTGGGCGGAAGGCCTGGGCTTTGGGGAGGAGGTGGATGTCGACGAGGACGAGGGGCGTGGAACGTCAGAGCGCGCGCCAGCGGGAGGAGAGCACGGCGGTGCGCGCGGCGTCCTTGACGGGGAGGCGGGCGACGATGTCGCGCAGGATCTCGCGGGGGAGGCGGCTGATGCGGGCGGCGGGGAGGGCGGTGAGCCGCGCGCCGTTGTAGAGGGGGTAGTCGGGGAGGTTGTGGTAGATGTACGCTAGCATCAGCTTTGCGCATCGCTCCCTCTCGTGCGGGTCGGCCGCCATCACTGGGTTGACGTTGTTGAACGGTGCCTGCAGGTGCTCGGCCATGGCCGACAGCGGCGCCGGTGAGGGGTTTGTGGATTTGGGGCTTCTGGAAGAGTGGCTGTCGGCTGTGGATGCGAATGGTCCGCTGTGTGACAGTGGTGGCCCTTTGGCTGGGTCGGTTCCGACTTCCAACACACAAGTTTGCTAAGAGCAACCCCAACGGCCTGACCGAAATGGACAACGATTTTATCAGCTTTTTTGTCCGTTTGCATCGTCCGTCCGCCCGTCCGTGTCCGTTTTTCCATTTGCGTCGGTCAGTGCGCTCGGTAGGAGGTAGACGCATTTTGTGCATGTTCACGTCGGCATTCAGTCAAACATATGATGGGCGAGCTCCCGCACAGCCTCGCCGCGTAGCTCGCCTCGTCCCCGCGCCCGCGAGCTCGCCTCCGCGTCGCCGCCCCGCCCCGCAGTTCCCGCCCACGTCATGCCGTGTCCCCGCCGCCCGCCCCGCGCACTCGCAGCGCCTGCCCACAGCTCGCTCTGTGCCGCCACGCAGCTCGCCGCTCCGCTCAGCTCGCCCCGTACCCGGCCTCCTCCCCGCTGGCCAGCCCCGACCTCCTCCCCGTCGGCCAGCGCCGGTCTCCTCCGTGCCCCCTGTGTCAGTCTCCTCCGCCTCTGCAGCGGCGGCGAGCCCTCCGCGGTAGCGGCCCCCGCCCACTGCAGCAACAACTCGGCAGCCAGCGAGCGGCGGGCGCACCTGGCGGGTGTCAGCGTCGACGGCGACGGCGGCCCCTCCTTGCCGCCTGACGGGGTTAAGGCCACGATGGTTCGCGCTCAGCGACGACGTGCTCTCCTACTACAAGATCCATGGGACCGACCGCATCGTTCTCTCGAGCGACACCGACCGCGGTGGCAAGGTCATCGACGCAGACTCCCTCCGCTGCCTCGCCCGTCCCTCGAGCTCCTCCGCCTTGGCGCCAAGCCCGCATCGGCGTGCCCGGTGGCGTGCACGGGGAGAAAGAGAGAAAAGGAGAAGAAAGATGGGGAGTGGGGTAGGTGGTGGGCCCTGATACGTCTTCAGCGTATCTATAATTTTTTATTATTCCATGCTATTAATGTATCAACCTTGGATGTTTTATATATATATACTAACAATTTTATCACTTTTGGAACTAACCTATTAACCTAGTGTCCAGTGTCAGTTTGCTATTTTTTGCTTGATTTTTTACTTTGCAGAATATCAATACCAAATGAAGTCCAAATGACACGAAACTTTTTGGAGATTTTTTTTCTGGTGATAAGAGACCCTGGAAGCTTCTGGAGTATACGAGAAGATGAAGGTGGGGGCTCACTAGACACCAGGGCGCGTCAGGGGCCTCTAGCGTGCCCCGATGGGTAGTGAGGCCCATAGGCACCTCCTTCAACATGTTGTGCTTGCCCCCCAATCTTTGCCAGCCAAAAATTCCCACCAAGTAGAGATAATACTTGTGCATCCAAAAACCCTTAAACCCAAATCTTATTTTCAAGAGTCCACCATACCTACCTAAGGATTGAGTAAGATCCTTCAAGTAAGTTATCATCGGTGCAATAAGGCAATAAAAATTGCTTCTAAAAGTGTTAGATCATTGTAAGAGAAAATTGAGCGTTGTACGAACTTGTGATGGTAAAGAATAAAGCGACAGACTGCATAATAAAGGTTGCTATCATAAGGGGAATATAACGTGATGTTCTTTTGCACTAAGGGATTGAGCATACAAACAAAAAGCACATGACAACCTCTGCTTCCCTCTGCGAAGGGCCTACCTTTTACTTTTATGTATTTACTTTCATGCAAGAGTCAAAGTTTTTCTCTCTATTCCTTTTTATTTTTCTCTTTTGGCAAGAATCTTGTGTTGAGGAAAGATCTAGGCACATATATCAAGTTGGATATGGGTATCATGAGTTATTATTGTTGACAATACCCTTGAGGTGAATACGTTGGGAGGCGAAATTATAAGCCCCTATCTTTCTATGTGTCCGGTTGAAACGTTTTGCTCATGTGTATGTGGTGAGTGTTAGAAATTATAGAAGACTATATGATGGTTGAGTATGTGGAGCTCTTACTTAGACTCTGTTGAATAAGTTGAATTGCAATTGCTTGGTGACTAAGAACATAGGTTGTTGAGTTTCAAGAGAATTCGTTGTCTGAACCTTAACATGTGAATTGGTTGCTACTTTAACGTGAGAAGTTTTATAAGAAAGAATTGTTGTTATGATGCTAGAAAAAGTGATTGAAATTGTCATTGATCAAACTTGTGCACTTTGCTAGCATTCACACTTCATAAATTATTTTTTTATCATTTACCTACTCGAGGACGACTAGGAATTAAGCTTGGGGATGCTGATACGTCTCCAACGTATCTATAATTTATGAAGTATTCGTGTTGTTATATTATCATTCTTGGATGTTTTACAATCATTTTATAGCAACTTTATATCATTTTTTGGGACTAACCTATTGACCCAGTGCCCAGTGCTAGTTGCTGTTTTTGCTTGTTTTTTTACATCGCAGGAAATCAATATCAAACGGAGTCCAAACACCATGAAACTTTTTGTGGATTTTTTTACGGACCAGAAGACATCCAGTGGGCCAGAGAAGCACCTGGGTTGTGCCCCAAGGGGGGCACAACCCACCAAGGCGCGCCTGGGGGCCTAGGCGCGCCCAGGTGGGTTGTGCCCACCTCGGTGGCCTCCCGCACCCCCTCTTTGCCCTATAAATTGCGAAATATTCCAAAACCCTTGGGGGTAACCCTAGATCAGAAGTTCCACCGCCGCAAGGCTCTGTAGCCACAAGAAACCAATATAGACCCCGTTCCGGCACCCTGCCGGAGGGGGGAATCATCACCGATGGCCATCTTCATCATCCCGACAGCCACCATGATGAGGAGGGAGTAGTCCACCCTCGGGGCTGAGGGTTTGTACTAGTAGCTATGTGGTTAAATCTCTCTCTTTCTCTCTCTCTCTCTCTCTCTCTCTCGTGTTCTTGAGATGTCACGATCTTGATGTGTCGCGAGCTTTGTTAATATAGTCGGATCATATGGTGTTTTCCCCTCTCTATCTTGTTGTGATGAATTGAGTTTTTCTTTTAAGATTTTGATTTATCGGACTAAATACTTTTATGGATTTGAGAGCACTTGATATATGTCTTGCATATGAATACTCGTGGTGACAATGGGGTATCGTATTGATTCACTTGATATATGTTTTGGCACTCAACTCACGGATTCCCGAGGTGATATTGGGGTAATCTATGCATAGGGTTTGATGCACGTTCTTGTCTTTGTTTCTCCGGTAGAAATCTTGGGGCACTCTTTGAGGTTCTTTGTGTTTGATTGAGTATTATGAATCTAAAATTATTTGGTGTTATTTTAGTACAAACTCTTGGATAGATCGGTCGGAAAGAATAGCTTCGAGGTGGTTTCATACCCTACAAACGATTTATTCTTATGTTCTTCGCTAGATAAGAACTTTGGAGTGATTCTTCATTGCACGTTGAGGGATGGTTATGTCATCCAATTATATTAGCATTGTTGAGAGATTGCACTAGCGAAAGTACGGACCCTAGGCCTCATTTTCAAGCATTGCAATACCGTTTGTGCTCACTTTTGTTACTTGCTACATGCTGTTTTTTATTGTTCTTATTACAAAAATCAATATCTACTATCATTACTACACTTTTATCACCATCTCTTCGCCGAACTAGTGCACCAATACAAATTCCCATTGTATTTGGTGTGTTGGGGACACAAGAGAATTTTTTTATTTGGTTGCAGGGTTGTTTGAGAGCTTCATCGTACGCCTTCCACGGATTGATAAACCTTAGGTCATCCACTTGAGGGAAAATTGCTACTGTCCTACAAAACTCTGTGCTTGGAGGCCCAACACGTGTCTACAAGAATAAAGTTGCATAGTAGACATCAAGCTCTTTCCTGGCGCCGTTGCCGGGGAGGTTAGGTAAGCGGCACTCACACCCCGTCAACAAAACTCTTTTCTGGCGTTGTTGCCGGGGAGGTGAGTGCTTGAAGTTATATCTTTAGATCTTGCAATTGAATCTTTTAGTTTCTTGTTTTATCACTAGTTTGGTTTATAAAATAAAACTACATAAAAAATGGAATTGAGGTTGCATCATATTATTTATCATCTTTATAATATCTTTCTTGAAAATGATGGATCGGAAAATTGTGCTCAATTGTTAGAAGAAGAAGTCAATAAAATGTTTGGCACAAAATATTTGAATGATGAGCATGATTGCAATGATGTTAGTATGAATTCTTTGAATATCCAAAATGCTAATAATGATTGCACAAGTCATGACAAAAATGTTTCTTATAAGCATGCCAATTTTTGTGGAGTGCATAAAGTTTGTGAAGACGTGCCTTATAGGGTATATAGATTTTGCAAGAAGTATAAACATGATATAATCAATTCTTTGCTCAAAGTGATAGATGAATTTGCTACAAAATTATGTTCTCTTTGTCCTATTACTTGTGATCTTTGGAATAAAGTTGGTCACCTTAATTTCCAATGCATGTTTTTTCATGATCGAATCGTGTCCAAATATTGCAATAACTTGATCACCCTAGAAATTTATAATGAACTTTGTTTATTTTTGGGGAGTGAAGGATTGACACATAAAAATAGTTGCTTTGAAGTATTCATTCTTACAGATGACGTTGAAACTAAACTAAAGAATATCTATATGTTTTGCATGGTAAGTTGCAATGAGAATGCTTATATTGCCAACTATAGAAAGAGGGGGAAATCAATAGAATATAAAAGGAATACTAATCAAAGGGTAAAGATTTACACTTTCCCTCCTATTGTCTCTTATGATGAAATAGGTAACGAGGAGGAGCTCCCTATTCAACCAATCTCATCAATAAGAAGCTTGAAAAGATTAATTAAACCCACACATGATGTGGTGAAGAAGAAGAAAAGAAGAAAGAATAGAGGTAAAAAGGTACTTTCGTAGAATTACGTGATATGCAAAAGAAAAAGGATGTGGACAATGATATCCTGAAACTAAAATTATTTACTTTTTCTTTGCAGGGTCTGATACGTCTATCTATAATTTTTTATTGTTCCATGCTGTTATATTATCATTCTTGGATGTTTTTTAATCATTTTATAACCATTTTATATCATTTTTTGGTACTAACCTATTGACATAGTGCCAAGTGCCAGTTGTTGTTTTCTACATGTTTTTTACACGTAGGAAATCAATATCGAATGGAGTCCAAACACAGCAAAACTTTTTGTGGATTTTTTGGACCAGAAGACATCCAGTGTGCTGGAGAAGCGCCTGCGGGTGCTTCGAGGGGAGCACAACCCACCAGGGCGCGCCAGGAGGCCCAAGCGCGCCCTGGTGGGATGTGCCCACCTCGAGTGCCCCATGAACCGACTCTTTGCTCTATAAATACCCCAATATTCCAGAAACCCTAGGGGAGTCGACAAAAATCAATTCCAGCCGCCGCAGAGTCCAGAACCACCAGATCCAATCTAGACACCATCATACAGGGGTGCATCATGCCCATTGGTGCCTCTCCGATGATGCGTGAGTAGTTCTTTGTAGACCTATGGGTCGGTAGTTAGTAGCTAGATGGATTCCTCTCTCTCATTTGATTCTCAATACAATAGTCTCTTGGAGATCCATATGATGTAACTCTTTTTGCGGTGTGTTTGTTGGAATCCGATGAACTTTGAGTTTATGACCAGATCTATCTTTTTATCCATGAAAGTTATTTGAGTCTCTTTGATCTCTTATATGCATGATTGCTTATAGCCTCATATTTCTTCTCCGATATTTGGGTTTTGTTTGGCCAACTTGATCTATTTATCTTGTAATGGGAAGAGGTGCTTTTTAGTGGGTTCGATCTTACGACGCTTGATCCCAGTGACAGAAGGGGAACCGACACGTATGTATCATTGCTACTAAGGATAAAATGATGGGGTCTATTTCCACGTAAATAGATTTTGTCTACATCATGTCATAGTTCTTATTGCATTACTCCATTTTTCCATGAACTTAATACACTAGATGCATGCTGGATAGCAGTCGATGTGTGGAGTAATAGTTGTAGATGCAGGCAGGAGTCGGTCTACTAATCTTGGACATGATGCCTATATATTGATCATTGCCTGGATATCATCATGATTATTTGAAGTTCTATCAATTGCCCAACAGTAATTTGTTCACCCACCATTTGCTATTTTCTCGAGAGAAGCCACTAGTGAAACCTACGGCACCCGGGTCTCTTTCTCATATTATTTGCCTTTGCGATCTATCTTATTTGCCTTTTATTTTTAGATATATTCAACCAAAAAAAATAAAAAAATACCTTGCTGCAATTTATTTTATTTGGCGTTCGATCTATCAATATTTAGAACTCTCTCACGTCCATTTGCCCATCTCTGGCGTGGCTACCGGACAGGGACTGGCAACCCCTTTTACACATCAGGTTGCGAGTATTTGTTATTTGTGGGTAGGTGTTGTTTACGTAGAGTTGCTTGGTTCTCCTACTGGTTCGATAACCTTGGTCTCATCACTGAGGGAAATACCTACCGTCACTGTGCTGCATCATCCCTTCCTCTTTGGGAAATACCGACGTAGTTCTAGCAGGCATCAAAAGGAATTTTCTGGCGCCGTTGCCAGGGAGGATCTTCAACATCTACCAGGTTCCTAATCACAAATGTCATCTCCTCGCAATTTAAATTATTTGTCATTTGCTTCTCATTTTCCTCTCCCCCACTTCACAAAAATTTTCCGTTTTATTGGCCCTCTTTTTCGTTCGCCATTTGCTTGCTGGATATGTTTTGTGTGCAATCTTGTTTGCTACTCTTATCATTATGGATAGTTCTTCCTCAATTGCGTGCACTCCCGAGAACGAAGTTCTCAACTTTAAACAAAGGGGAGGAGAGAATTTAAAAGATGCTTGGTATAGGATTTGCAATGCTTATAATAGATCTATCCGTAAGCAATCTACCGTTGTTCTCCTTTGCTGTTTTTATGTGGGCATCACCACTTGGTATAGATTTGTCGTTGATACAATTACCGATGGAAATTTCTTGATATGTCATTCTCTTGATGCTTTTAATGTCGTGGGAAATTTAGTGGGCTCATCACCCCTTATGATTAATGAAACAACTTTGACTCTTGAGCATGTCATGGAAATATTAGATGCTATTGAAAATAAAATGCTTACCGAAGAACATATTGAAAATTTGGATAAAAAGATGCATAATTTTGCCACTAAAATTGGGTCAAAAGCGGGAGAAGTTTTGAAGTTGTTGAAAGAAAGGGGGACTGTAATTCATGAGAGAATTGAAGAAATCTCGTCTCGGATTGACAAACTAGAAGAATCTTTAGTAATTTAAGCACGACTTTTGCCTCAGCTAAAACTATAGAAAAAACTCCCGTAAAGATCGGCAAGACTACTCAAGTCACTAAGAACAAGGGTGCACTTCTAGTAATAACAATAAAGAGGATCTTAAGATGATTAGTATTCATCCGAATTTTGTTGAAGTTATAAGAGATCCCTTGGGCAAGAATGAATTCTTTAAGTTTGTTCTTAGAAGTATTGTCATTGAAAATATTTATGCTAAGTCCTTGAAGAATTCTAAGTGTTTGATTGGAGAGTTAGACAAAGATGACAAAACTTAGAGCCTTGCTTTATGCCTAGCTAAGGGCGTAAAATGATAACGCTTGTTGGGAGGCAACCCAATGAGTAAAATTTATTTTTACTTTTTGCTTTATGTTCTTGAGTGTTTGCACAATTATGCTACAGTTATGATTGTGTTTTTTGTGTTTTAGTTAGTGTTTGTGCCAAGCAAAGCCTTTAGGATCTTCTTGTGTAATAGTTGTTTGATCTTGCTGAAAAACAGAAACTTATGCACTTACGAAAATAATTTTCATAAATCACAGAAACTTGATTTTGCCCTTATTATTTTTTCAGAAGATTAATACAGAAATTGCTCAGGTTTTCCTAATTTCTAAAGATTTTTGGAGTTTCAGAAGTATTCGAAATATCCAGATTGCTAAAGACTGTTCTTTTTTTGACATATTCTATTTTCTTTGCGTTGTGTGCTTGTTTTGATGATTCCATGGTTTTCTTTAATGAGTTTTTGCCATAGAAAAGTTGGAATACAGTAGATATAATGCAAAAAATAAAATATGAATTGGTTATCTACAATACTTATAGTAGTGATTTTCTTTCTTATACTAACAGATCTCATGAAGGTTTTGTTGAGTTTTGTGTGATTGAAGTTTTCAAGTTTTGGGTTATCTTACGACGGATGAAGGAATAAGGAGTAAGAAGAGCCTAAGCTTGGGGATGCCCATGGCACCCCAAGTTATTATCCAAAGAGAAGCAAGCAACTAAGCTTGGGGATGCCCTGAGTGGCATCCCCTCTTTCTTCTAACAACCATCGGTATTTTACTTGAAGCTATATTTTTATTCATCACATACTATGTGTTTTGCTTGGAGCGCCTTGTATGATATGAGTCTTTGATTGTTCTTCTTTGTGTTCTAAGTCATGATTCCTTGCTGGACACACCTATTTGAGAGAGCCAAAGTTATGCCATGACTTGTTAGAATAGCTCTCTTTGCTTCACTTAAATTTTTATGAGCTATGGTTTTGCTCTAGTGCTTCACTTATATCTTTTTGAGCATAGTGTGCTTTAGTATTTTTGAAGAAATGCTATCTTGCCTCACTTAGATTTATTTGAGAGTTAGTAATTTTTTTTAAGAAATTCTCTTTTGCTTCACTTAAATTAATTTGAGGGAAAGAAATATTATGCTCATGATCTTCACTTATATTTGTTTGAGCTTATCAAAAGCAACACATGAAAATTAGTTCCAAAGTGATAGATATCCAAGAAGGATATAATAAAAACTTTCATGAAGATCATTGGAAAAAAATAAAGTTGATTCCTTGTAATAGTTTTGAGATATGATGATGTGATATGTGAGTCATGTTGATGAGTAATTATGCTTTAGTAAGAATATTGGTGTTAAGGTTTGTGATTCCCTATGCAAGCACGAAAGTCAATAGTCATGCAATGAAATTAAATCCTACTTGTGGTGCATTATTTGGTGTTAATTATGCTTAATACTCGCTTATGAGATTATTCATTTCTTGGTTGGTCGCTTCTCAATCTTTTGCTAGCCTTCATTTTGCACTATGTATGATCACTACTTGTGCATCCAAAATCCTTTAAACCAGTTTTGCCACATGAGTCCACTATACCTACCTATATGCGGTATTCTTTTGCCGTTCTAAGCAAATTTGTATGTGCCATCTCTAAATTTCAAAATAAATTTCTCTTTTGTGTGCTCGTACCGCTCGCGAGGCGGTGACGGGTGGCCAATATTTTCCATGCTAGATTTGTTATTCTCACAATGAGTGTTTATTCACTTGTCATTGCACGAGAGTAAGGAAAAGGTATTAGGGATGCCCAGTCCCGAAATGAAAAATGTATTTACTTTATATTGTCAAATAATAAATTCCTTGGAAAGTGTTGGTATGGAGGGCAACCGTGGATTTGACTAGCCATGGAAAGTTGAAGTATGGTGGAAAAAGGAATAAACTTTATTTTCTGTTTGGGAACCGCCTATGATATATCTAGCATGGAAAGTGTTAGGAGCTCTAAGTCATTTTCATCGGTGGGAAAAGTATGCCTCTCAAAATGTTTTTATCTCTATATTTTTCGCTTTGAGCTCTGGCACCTCTACAAATCCCTACTTCCCTCTGCGAAGGGCCTTTCTTTTACTTTATGCAATTTTTATTTTTTGAGTCGCCATCTTCTCTTATGAAGCACCAACTAGGGGCACTATAATCGTACTTGGGCATTGGGTGTAGCTAATATGCGAGTGTGTTTCATGAATGGATCAATGATTGAGCATGATGGGCTAGGGATAACTTATTTTAGCGTTGATATTTTGAATGACATGGTTGCTTGTTGATATGCTTGAGTATTTAAACCTCATGTCAAAACAAGACTATTGCTTTGAACCATATAAAAGTCCAAATTTCCATGCTATAAAGAAAAGAATATGATATGACATGTTAGGCAACATTCCACATCAAAAATTCTATTTTTATCATTTACCTACTCGAGGACGAGCAGGAATTAAGTTTGGGGATGCTGATACGTCTCCAACGTATCTATAATTTTTGATTGTTCCATGCTGTTATATTATCATTCTTGGATGTTTTATAACCATTTTATAGTCATTTTACATCATTTTTTGGTACTAACCTATTGACATAGTGCCAAGTGCCAGTTGCTATTCTCTGCATGTTTTTTACATCACAGGAAATCAATATCAAACAGAGTCCAAATGCATCAAAACTTTTTGTGGATTTTTTAGACCAGAAGACATCCAGTGGGCCAGAGAAGCGCCTGGGGGGTGCTCCGAGGGAGCACAACCCACCAGGGCGCGCCAGGAGGCCCAGGCGCGCCCTGGTGGGTTGTACCCACCTCGGGTGCCCCCTAAACCGACTCTTTGCTCTATAAATACCCCAATATTCCAGAAACCCTAGGGGAGTCGACGAAAATCAATTCCAGCCGCCGCAGAGTCCAGAACCACCAGATCCAATCTAGACACCATCACAGAGGGGTGCATCATGTCCATTGGTGCCTCTCCCATGATGCGTGAGTAGTTCTTTGTAGACCTACGAGTCCGTAGTTAGTAGCTAGATGGCTTCCTCTCTCTCGTTTGATTCTCAATACAATGGTCTCTTGGAGATCCATATGATGTAACTCTTTTTGTGGTGTGTTTGTTGGGATCCGATGAACTTTGAGTTTATGATCAGATCTATCTTTTTAACCATGAAAGTTATTTGAGTCTCTTTGATCTCTTATATGCATGATTGCCTATAGCCTCGTATTTCTTCTCCGATATTTGGGTTTTGTTTGGCCAACTTGATCTATTTATCTTGCAATGGGAAGAGGTGCTTTTTAGTGGGTTCGATCTTACGGTGCTTGATCCCGGTGACAGAAGGGGAACCGACACGTATGTATCGTTGCTACTAAGGATAAAACGATGGGGTCTATTTCCACATAAATATATCTTGTCTACATCATGTCATCGTTCTTATTGCATTACTCCGTTTTTCCATGAACTTAATACACTAGATGCAAGATGGATAGCGGTCGATGTCTGGAGTAATAGTAGTAGATGCAGGCAGGAGTCGGTCTACTAATCTTGGACGTGATGCCTATATGATGATCATTGGATATCGTCATGATTATTTGAAGTTCTATCAATTGCCCAATAGTAATTTGTTCACCCACCGTTTGCTATTTTCCCGAGAGAAGCCACTAGTGAAACCTATGTCCCCCCGGTTCTCTTTCTCATATTATTTGCCTTTGTGATCTATTTTATTTGCCTTTTATTTTCAGATCTATTAAACCAAAAAAATATAAAAAATACCTTGCTGCAATTTATTTTATTTGGCGTTCGATCTATCAATATTTGCAACTCTCTCACGTCCATTTGCCCATCTCTGGGGCCGCTACCCGAAAGGGATTGACAACCCCTTTTACACGCCGGGTTGCGAGTATTTGTTATTTTTGTGTAGGTGTTGTTTATGTAGAGTTGCTTGGTTCTCCTACTGGTTCGATAACCTTGGTCTCATCGCCGAGGGAAATACCTAATGTCACTATGCTGCATCATCCCTTCCTCTTTGGGGAAATACCGACGTAGTTCTAGCAGGCATCAGGGTCGTGCAAAAATTTGGTTTTCATCTTTGACACGAAATTGTATTGATTCTTGGGATAAGTGCAAAGATGCTTTCATTACTAAGTATTTTCCTCCCGTGAAAATTATTTCCCCTTAGAAATCAAATTAGGAATTTTAAGCAACTTGAGCATGAACATGTTGCCCAATCTTGGGAAAGGATGAAATTGATGATAAGAAATTGCCCTACTCATGGTTTAAATTTGTGGATGATCATACAAAATTTTATGCGGATTGAATTTTGTTTCTAGAAATATTTTAGATTCCGCCGTGAGTGGCACCTTTATGGAAATTACTTTGGATTAAGCTACTAAATTGGTTGATAATATTATGGCTAATTATTCGCCATGACATACCGAAAGAGCACCTGCTAGTAAAAAGGTTAATTCTTTTGAAGAAATTAGTACTTTGAGTGATAAAGTTGATGCTCTTATGAAATTGGTTGCTAGTAAAAATGCTCCTATTGATACTAATGATGTGTCTTTGTATAATTTTATTGAGCAAAATAATGATCCCGTAGACATGAATTTTGCCTCGCGAAACAATTTTAATAACAATGCTTATAGAGGTTATTTTAATCCTAGGCCTTTTCCTGGAATTTCCTTTGATAATTATGGTAATTCCTATGGTAATTCTTATAATAATAATATGATGCCCTCTGATCTTGAGAGTAATATTAAGGAATTTATTAATTCTCAACATGGCTTCAACACTATGATAGAATAAAATTGAGCAAACTTGATCATATGTGCTACTTCTTGAGCTTGTGTTGATTTTTCCCTTGAAGAGGAAAGGGTGACGCAGCAAAGTAGAGATAAGAATTTACCTCAGTTAGAGAACCAAGGTATCAATCCAGTAGGAGGTACAAGCAAGTCTCCAATGCTCTAGTACCGCACAACTTTCGCCGGCGCATTAAACCCACCATATACCCTTCCTCAAAATAGCCACCATACCTACCTATCATGGCATTTCCATAGCCATTCTGAGATATATTGTCATGCAACTTCCACCGTTCTGTTTATTATGACACATACCATCATTGTCATATTGCTTTGCATGATCATGTAGTTGACATAGTATTTGTGGCAAGGCTACTGTTCATATATTTTATACATGTCATTCTTGATCATTGCACATCCCGGTACACTGCGAGAGGCATTCATATAGAGTCATATCTTGTTCTGGTATCGAGTTGTAATTCTTGAGTTGTAAGTAAATAAAAGTGTGATGATCATTATTAGAGCATTGTCCCATGTGAGGAAAGGACGAAGGAGGCTATGATTCCCTCACAAGTCGGGATGAGACTCCGGATGAAAAAAAGAGAGGCCAAAGAGCCCAAACAAAAAATGAGAGAAAAAGAGAGAAGTGACAATGTTACTATCCTTTTCCACACTTGTGCTTCAAAGTAGCACCATGTTCTTCATATAGAGAGTCTCCTATTTTGTCACTTTCATATACTAGTGGGATTTTTTCATTATAGAACTTGGCTTGTATGTTCCAATGATGGGCTTCCTCAATTGCCCTAGGTCTTCATGAGCAAGCAAGTTGGATGCACACCCACTTAGTTTTCTTTTGAGCTTTCATACACTTATAGCTCTAGTGCATCCATTGCATGGAAATCCCTACTCACTTGCATCGATATCAATTGATGGGCATCTCCATAGCCTGTTAATTTTCCTAGTTGATGTGAGAATTTCTCCTTTTTATCTTCTCCACAACCTCCACCATATACTTTTCCACCTATAGTGCTATATCCATGGCTCACGCTCATGTATCACGTGAAAGTTGAAAAAGCTTGAGAACATTAAAAGTATGAAACAATTGCTTGACTAACATCGGGGTTGTGCATGATGAAATATTTTGTGTGATGAAGATAGAGCATAGCCAGACTATATGATTTTGTAGGGATAACTTTCTTTGGCCATGTTATTTTGAGAAGACATGATTGCTTTATTAGTATGCTTGAAGTATTATTGTTTTTATGTCAATATTAAAATTTTGTTTTCGATCTTATGGATCTGAATATTCATGCCACAATAAAGAGAATTGCATTAATAAATATGTTAGGTAGCATTTCACATCAAAAATTATGTTTTTATCATTTACCTACTCGAGGACGAGCATGAATTAAGCTTCGGGATGCTTGGTACGTCGTATCTATAATTTTTTATTGTTCCATGCTATTATATTATCTATTTTGGATGTTTTATATGCATTAATATGCCATTTTATATTATTTTCGGGACTAACTTATTAACCTAGTGCCCAGTGTTAGTTTCTGTTTTTTCCTTGTTTTGACTTTTACAGAAAAGGAATACCAAACGGAGTCCAAACGGAATAAAACTTTACGGTGATTTTTCTTGGACCAGAAGAAACCCACGAGACTTGGAGAGGAGGCCAGAGGACCCATGAGGTGCCCACAAGCCGTAGGGGCGCACCCCAAGGGAGCGCCCCCAGGGCTTGTGGCCCCCCTCCCATAGACCTTCCAACTCTAATCTTCGCTCTATAAATACCCAAATATTCCCCCTATACCAAAAGCGTCCACAAAGATACTTTTTCACCGCCGCAAGCTTCTGTTCTCGTAAGATCCCATCTTGGGGCCTTTTCCGGCACTCCGCCGGAGGGGAATTCAATCACGGAGGGATTCTACACCAACCTTGTTTCCCTTCCAATGATGTGTGAGTAGTTTATCACAGACCCACGGGTCCATAGCTAGTAGCTAGATGGATTCTTCTCTCTCTTTGATCATCAATACAATGTTCTCCTTGATGTTCTTGGAGATCTATTTGATGTAATCTTCTTTTGCGATGCGTTTGTTGAGATCCAATGAATTGTGGATTTATGATCAGATTATCTATGAATATTATCTGAGTCTTCTCTGAACTCTTTTTTGCATGATTGAGATAGCTTTGTATTTCTCTCTGATCTATCGATTTGGTTTGGCCAACCGATTGGTTTTTCTTGCAATGGGAGAGGTGCTTTGTGATGGGTTCAATCTTGCGGTGTCCTCAGCTAGTGACAGAAGGGGTAGCGAGGCATGCATTGTATTGCTGCCATTAAGGATAAAAGGATGGGGGTTATATCATGTTGCTTGAGTTTATCCCTCTACATCTTGTCATCTTGCTTAAAGCACTACTCTGTTCTTATGAACTTAATACTCTAGATGCAGGCATGAGTCGGTCGACGTGTGGAGTAATAGTAGTAGACGCAGAATCATTTTGGTCTAACCTATGGCCCCCGGGTCTATTTTCCATCATATATTTTCAGATCTATAAAACCAAAAAATGCCTTGCTACACTTTATTTATATTTACTTTAGTTTGCCTTTTTATTTATCTTTTATACCTATCTTTATTAAATCTCACTCTTGTTCGTGACTGTGCAAGTGTTTGTTAGTTTTGTGTAAGTGCATATATTGGAGACTTGCTTGTGCCTCCTACTGGATTGATACCTTGGTTCTTAACTGAGGGAAATACTTATCTCTACTTTGCTACATCACCCTTTCCTCTTCAAGGGAAAATACAACGCAAGCTCAAGAAGTAGCAATAGTAATATGTGAGTCATGTTGGTGAGTAATTATGCTTTAGTAAGAATATTGGTGTTAAGGTTTGTGATTTCCTATGCAAGCACGAAAGTCAATAGTTATGCAACAAAGTTACATCCTACTTGTGGTGCATTATTCGGTGTTAGTTATGTTCAATGGTCGTTTATGACCATTTTTGTTTTTTGGTTGGTTGCTTCTCAATCTATTTGCTAGCCTTCCCTTGTACTAAGCAGGAATACTGCTTGTACATCCAAATCCTAAACCAAGTTGTGCCAAATGAGTCCACCATACCTACCTATATGCGGTATTTGCATGCCGTTCCAAGTAAATTTGTATGTACCGACTCTAATTCTCAAAATGAATTTCCTTCTTTGTGTGCCCGTACCGCTCATGAAGCGGCAGGGGGTGGCCAATATTTTCCATGCTAGGTATGTTATTCTCAAGATGAGTGTTTAGTCACTTGTCATTGCATGAGAGTGTGGTAGGTAATAGGGATGCCTACTCCCGAAATGAAAAAAAATCATATATGTTGCTCATAATAAATTCCTAGGGAAGTGTTGGTATGGAAGGAATCCTTGAATACAGCTAGCCATGGATTGTGAAAGAATGGTGGAAAAGGAAGTAACCTTTATTTTATGTTTGGGAACCGCCTATTATTTATCTAGAATGGAAGATATTGGGAATTCTCGACCGTTTTCGTTGACAGGAAAAGCATGCCTCTCAAAACAATTTTATCTCTCAATTTAAGCTATGAGCTTTGGCACCTCTACAAATCTCTGCTTCCCTCTGCGAAGGGCCTATCTATTTACTTTTATGCAATTTTTATTTTTATTAAGTCTGCATCTTCTCTTATAAAGCACCAACTAGAGAACACTATTGTCATACTTGTGCATTGGATGAATGATTGACTATAATGGGTTAGGGATAGCTTTCTTTAGCATTGATATTTTGAAGTACATGGTTACATGTTGATATGCTTGAGTATTCATGTCTTCATGTCAAATTATAGACTATTGCTTTGAATCACTTAAAAGTCCAAATGTCCATGCTACAAAAGAAAAGAATATGTGATGAATATGATAGGTAGCATTCCACATCAAAAATTCTCTTTTTATCATTTATCTACTCGAGGACGAGCAAGAATTAAGCTTGGGGATGCTTGATACGTCTCCAAGGTATCTATAATTTTTTATTGTTCCATGCTATTTAAGTATTGATCTTGGTTATTTTATATACATTTACTAGCAACTTTATATCATTTTTTGGGACTAACCTATTAAGCTAGTGCCTAGTGCCATTTGCTGTTTTTTTTGCTTGTTTTTACTTTGCAGAATATCAATACCAAACGAAGTCCAAATGCCACGAAACTTTTTGGAGATTTTTCTTCTAGCGATAAGAGACCCTGGAAGCTTCTAGAGTACACGAGAAGATGAAGGTGTGGGCCACTAGACACCAGGGCGCGCCAGGGGCCTCTGGCATGCCCTAATGGGTAGTGGGGACCACAAACACCTCCTTGACCTACCTCCACCTTTATAAATACTCTAAAATCCCAAGAACCTTAGGGGAGTCGATGAAATACTTTTTCCGCCACCGCAAGTTCCAGAACCACGAGGTCCAATCTAGAGGCCTTTTCCGGCACTCTCCCGGAGGGGGCAACGATCATGACGGGGTTCCTCATCATCCTTGCTGCCCCTCCGATGATGCATGAGTAGTTTAGCACAGACCTACGGGTCTGTAGTTAGTAGCTAGATGGCTTCTTCTCTCTTTTTGATCTTCAATACAATGTTCTCCTCGATGTTCTTCGAGATCTATTTGATGTAACTCTTTTTTGCGGTGTGTTTATTGGGATATGATGAATTGTGAGTTTATAATCAGATCTATCCATGAATATTATTTGAGTTTTTTGAACTCTTTTATGCATGATTGTTATAGCCTCGTATTTCTTCTCCGATTTATTGGTTTGGTTTGGCCAACTAGATTGATTTATTTTGCAATGGGAAGAGGTGCTTTGTGATGGGTTCGATCTTGCTATGCTCAATCTCAGTGACAAAAGGAGACATGACACGCATGTATCATTGCTATTAAGGGTAACAAGATGGGGTTTATTCATATGTGAGTTTATCTTGTCTACATCACGACATCTTTCCTAATGCATTACTCTGTTTTTCCATGAACTTAATACACTAGATGCATGCTGGATAGCGGTCGGTGTGTGGAGTAATAGTAGTAGATGCAGAATCGTTTCAGTATACTAATCTTGGACATGATGCCTATACACATGATCATTGCCTTGGATATCGTCATAATTATTTTCTTTTCTGTCAATTGCCCAATAATAATATGTCTACCCTGCGTATGCTATTTTCTCGAGAGAAGCCTCTAGTGAAAACTATGGCTCCCGGGTCTATTTCCTATCATATACTAAAACCAAAAATACCTTGCAGCAATTTTCCTTTATTTATTTTAATTTATGTTTTAGTTAGATCTATTTATCAAATCTCATACAATTTAATCTATCTCAATACCGTTAAGGGATTGTCAACCCCTTTACGTGTTGGTTTGCAAGTATTTGTTGTTTGTGTGCAGGTGTTGTTTACATAGTGTTGCTTGGTTCTCCTAGTGGATTGATAACCTTGGTTTCATAACTGAGGGAAATACTTACCTCTGCTGTGCTGCATCATCCCCTCCTCTTTAGGGAAATACCAAAACATATTACAAGTAGCGGGCCCCTCTTGTTTGGATGACAGATGGGCCAGCAATCGCATGAAGTGGACGGAGGCAGACGTGGAGGTCACAGAAAACGTCCGCTTTGTATCCGCCGCCGACCCAAACATGACTCAAATTTGAGACGGAAATGGGTCCGTACGGACACAAAACGGACACAAAAAGGGAATGGGTCGCTGCATTGGGCACTATTTTTTTGCCAGGCGGACACAGACGAACGCAAGCGGACGAAATGGGTCGCTGCATTGGAATTGCTCTAACGGGCCCATGGGTATGGACACACTAGTCTATGTTACTACGGGAAATGCCTTTTGGTCCTTGAAGCCCCAAATTTACACTCTCTCTATATAGAAAAATTAATAATACAAAAAAGTTAAAAAGTTAAAAAGTTTTTTTAGAATAAACTTGACTTTGTTTTGCACTAGTATATAAATTTTCCTGAACATAAAACCACCTTTGACTCAATTTTTTTGTCTTTTTGCCATGAAGTCAACGTTTTCTTTTCTTTTGTGGAATTTGAGTAGAATGCATCATAAGTCCTAAAACTATTGGAGGTGTGTTAGTTTAGTCCTATAACTTTGAAATTGCAGTTTTATGTCCTAAAACTATTGGAGGTGTACCAGTTTAGTTCTATAACTTCAAAACTACACTTTTAGGTCCCCAAAAGTTGTTTCTGTGATGTATGAACCATTGTCATAACATCCATAATATGATAGCATCAAAGTATATACCATTGTTTTGTGTGAGACACTTTGTGAAGGTGAATAATGCTTAAAATTTATTGAGGTTGAATGTATATTATCATTTTATTGTTTGCTGCTCTTAATTCTGTTATTGATGTGATGCTAACTTCCAAAATAAGTTGCTGATGCTTCTTTCAGTTTATACTATATCTAATTTTCCATTTTACTCTTAGCTATTTTCTATCCCTTCATATTAATTTCATAAGGCTTTTATTAGTATGCTCACCATTGCTTTATTGGCGTTGATCTATCAAGCAGATGAAAGAAACAACACCTGCGTAGGCATACCTTGAAGCATGCCCTATTCACGCATGTGATGAACCACACACATAATCTAGAGAAGATTACAGTGACAAATTCCATCGAGCATTTATGCAATTAGTAGACTATCAACTAGCCTGGCCTCTCAGGCTCTTAGCATTACTATCATAATTTTTAATGTTTCTAGTAAGAGTATTTCGGCCAATGAAAATGCTTCACACGTTGTTCTTTTCAAGATCTACATGTGTGTTTCTGCGGTTATCATCGAAGGTGTTCCTTTTCTGCCAGTATTACCTTAGAAGGATTGATCACATTGAGTAAAGATGGCTGGGTTCATGTGTTTGTATAAGTACCAAATTCATGTACTCCCTCTGATCAAAATTACTTACACGGGGAGTATTAAACCTGCCAGTTGTACTAAACCCGCGACAAGTAATTTGGATCGAAGGGAGTATTAAAGATTTTGTAGATTACTTCGTTGACTGATGTTGTTGTACCAACAGATCCATCCATCTATATATATTTTATTCTTTGTCAGTATAAATCTATGTGCTAGGATATAAGTAATGTAAACCTACTCCACAACAATTCCTCGGGATCAACTAGAATGATGTAGACCAGAAATAAAAATAGAATGATTGCAATCATATGTTTACTAAAATTGAAGATTGGAAGATCTCTGTTTGGTCTGGAAAAAGGAACTACTATGTTCTTGATTAACCAAATATGATAGGAAGTCCTAGACTTCCATTACTAATTAGGTGTGCAAAAATATACATTGATGTCTTCCATCTAAGGTGACCAAAATTTCCCCTTGGGCCTTCCAAGAAGTTCAAATTAGCTAGACTAGCGCAATTATAGGAGTTCCAATGCTACCAATGTCACTGCCATAGTTGATATCAAATTAGTCCACATAGTATTGTTCCTTTAATTTGCAATTCACTACATGTACTGACGGTGCGCCTCTAAACACCATGTAGCGACAGGGTGCAGCGTGCCATAGCGCGGGTATGGCTAGTCCATTCATAGGATGTATCGGGGACTTGTTTAATGGTGATGCAAAGGAGAAGTAAGAAACTTGGTGACTACTTCGTAATCTTCACAATCAGGAAAAAACTTCCATTGGTGTGCATCGGGGACTTCAACAAGATCATGTTTAACTATGAGAAGCAAGGAGGGGTACCTCATAGTAAGGCATGTATGCAAAACTTTCGTGATGTTTTACCTTTTTGTGACCTAATTAAAGGACCTCAGTTTCAAGGGAGATGTCTTTACATGGTGGAATAATAATTTTCAAATTGAAGGCCATATCCGTGAAAGGCTCGGTAGGGCTGTTTCTAATCCTGCTTGGTGTGTTCGTTTTCCAGGGTATAAAGTAACAAATGCGGACCAGAGCATTCTGACCAAACCCATCCTCCTTGTTTTGGAAGGGGGAGGCTGTTGAGGAAAAACATAATGAATGGCCCCGTGAAGCGCTTCGAAGCAAGATGGTTGCTGGAGGAGGATTGTGATGCTTGTGTGCAAAATGTGTGGGAGTTGGCAAAGGTGAAGAAGGAGGACGACTGTGTGCGTGACCGCATGACAGAGGTTGCAGCCAAACTGAATGAGTGGAGTAGGAACGTGTTGGGGAATCTAGCTAAGAGAATTTGTCGGGTTTCGGGTTCCGCAAACCCTTGAGAGGTTCGAACTCTGGGGCGTGTGCGAAGAACTCAACCTCACCAGTCTGCCTACTCGCCAATCTCACAACCTAGCTCGTCAAACTCAAGGAAAAGGAGACACAATAGTTTACCCCAGGTTAGGGCCACCTTGCGGTGTAAAACCCTACTCCTGCTTTGTGGTGGATTGGCCTCGAGGGGACGAGGATGAACTAGTACAGTGGAGAACAACCTCAGTAGGTGCGTTCTTGGGCTCAAGTGAGCTGTTGAGCTGGTCAGGGTGGAATGGATCTCATCTCCCTCTATGGTGATGGCTAGGTCCTATTTATAGTGCCTTGGTCCTCTTCCCAAATGAAGGCGGGAATGGATCCCACAACGGCCAAATTCGAAGGGAGACAACTAGTACATCATATCCTGACAAAAGTAGTCTTCGCCTGCAAAAGCCTCTGGTCGTGACGTCACGGTGGTCTCGGTGATGACCTCCATCCTGTCATCCTGGCAGTTTTGGTCTTGTTGCACGGGAATGGAAACCTTTGTATGATTTCTCGGGACTCCGCGCCTACGCTTGCTTCTTTAGCACCAAAGAGGAAACTGCTGCACTGCACCCGCTGGCACCCACCTGGCCTTGGTCGACCTGGCTCACGTCATCCGAGCTTCACGAGGTGAGACTTGCATAGAGATCTGCGCTCCTCGGGAGCCAGCCTAAGGAGGCTGCTTCTCGTGGAGGTCTAGGTGTCGTTCGCCTCGCGAGGGTCTTGAGGTGTTGATGTCGAAGCTGGGCCATACCAGGCCATTGATGGAGCCATGCTGTGGGCCGCAGACAGGCAAATCTGGGTACCCCCGTTCCCAGAACGCTGACAGTAGCCCTCGGGCCCAAGGCGCGCTCGGACTTGGCTTCGGGGCGAAGCCAAAGGGCCCAAGCCACAGGCCCTAACCGCCTACGGCCTTGGTTGACGCTTGACAATTAATGGGACGTGGGCGTCTCTGATTCCCCATGCTGCCTCGGTAACCGTTCAACTTGAGGAGTCCCTGCTGCATGCATAGAAAAATCATCATTGCGTGGGATCATGGAGGCCGGCGGTTGGCCTTCCTCTGGCTATAAATGAGGGAGGGGCAGAGCCCCCTTGCTCATCTCCATCTTCCTGCTGCCCGCTCCTTCTTTTTCTTTGTCTCGCCGTCTTGGTGTAGAGTCCATGGCGCCGACGAGGAGGTTCTCTGCCGCCAAGAAGGGAAAGGCCCCCAAGGAGGGGCCGGGTTCACCGCCGCCCAAGAGAGGTCGGACCGTCCCCGCAAGCATGCTGCGACCCCGGCGGTATCTCCACGGGGGCACGGGTGCACTTCTCCGGGGGCCGATGTCTCTTTTGGCAGCCGCGGCGATGCTTCTTCTCGTGGTGGGGGCCGTCGAGGATGGGGCAGCCCCCACGATGAGGGGAGGCGTGCCGTGGTTGCCCTGTCTCCTCGGACATGCTTCCACGCGGCGGATGTGCTCCCGTAGTTTGTCGTGTGGTCAAAGAGGCCCGCCAGCACCTGGGTCCAGGTTTCGCGCTTCTTCGCCGGCGAGTTGCCGGCCATGGGGCTCGACGGCCTCTGGCTGCTACAGGCTGGCGGCTACTGCAGCAGGGCCTCGTGGGCCGGGGTTAAGGTCACCGCCGCATGCAACATCGCCTTAACCCGCGGTTGCCAGGCGTTCGCCCGTGCACGAGGCCTGAGCGGAAGGTGCACCCTCCACTTCAAGTACGACGGCCTCGCGACCCTCTACGTGAGGGCGTTCAGGGCGACGGCCGCCACACGGGGTGCTTCCCAGAAGACGGCAGCGGTGATGATGGGCTTGGCCATGATGACGGCCGCGACGACGACGAGGTTGAGCTGGCCCTTGGCGACAGTCGCGCTTCCTTCAGCAGCGGCAGCTCCTCCTCAGGCGAGACCACCAGCAGCAGCAGCTACGACCAACCACCACGTCACCAAGCTCGCATCAGGGAAGGCGACAGGTCGTCTTGTCATCGCACTCTAGTGAAGTGGGAGGAGGGCTCGGATTGAGCTTGGGGCCATCGGAGCCTGGCTTCAGGAGCTGCTGCTGTCGTGCGAGCCACTTTTGTTTAACATTTCCTTTCTCCTACATTTGAAAAAAGTAGAGGACCCTGCTGGGGCGTGTAATGAACTATAGCACTTATGCCACTATGCTATGCTTATTATCTTGATGTTATGCCGTGATATCTATGTTCCGAGTAGGTGCGGTTAGGGTAACTTAGCTCGATATGCTTGCAACGGCTTCCCACCTCGCGAGGGCGTGCCCTTCAGTTTCTGGCGGAGCTCCCCTCCCGACGACACAGGAGCCATCAGCCTCAGGAGACGCTGTAGAGCTGTAGAGTTGTTAGAGATCTTTATGGGGCACCTCGTTCTTCCTTGCGTGAGGCCTCAGACGTGGGTTAGTTGTGGCTCAGTGCATCACATCACGCTGCCCGGGGGGCACGGACTTAAGAGGGTGCGCTTGTCCACGAGCTCAATCGAGGGCGTCTCACGAGGATTAAAGAAGTCGAGGCTTCGGCGAGGTGTGTTTGCGGCGCGGGCGAACCCAAACGCACATACCTGCTCAGCCCCCGCGCGTGGGACGCGCAAGGAGGAGCGACGGGCAATTGCCGCTCTTCCTGGGTCAAGACTGAGAGGCGAGCAAAGTAAGAGGAGAAAAAATCCAACTCTGGCAACTAAAAACGCGAAAACTCCAAATTCCATTAAGAGGTTGCAAACCAGCTATAGAAAGCAAGCAAAAGAACAGCCGCATCCGGCACCTAGACTAGTCTTCTCACCAGTACGGAGCTAAGTGCTGCCACTAGGGCGTGGGAGGGAGCCCCCGTGAGGCCCGC
Organism: Triticum aestivum; assembly: GCF_018294505.1. NCBI lineage: Eukaryota > Viridiplantae > Streptophyta > Magnoliopsida > Poales > Poaceae > Triticum > Triticum aestivum. Next base: position 118,334,530 of record NC_057813.1, read on the forward strand.
GGGCGACACTCAAGAGACTCCGGGGCGTTTATAGCCCCACTCATTATTACGTGAGAGTGTCATGAGCGGAGACCTTCACAGGCACAGGGCCTTTCTTCATGGGTAGAACTTCCAGAGGTGCTGGATGTTCCAGGTGTTCTGGATGGGGATCATGCCCTGTGTCTCCAGGCGCGCGGCACCAGGCCTGGAGACACAAGCGATCCTAAACGGGCCCTCCCACATGGGTGAGAACTTGTGCAACCCTTCCCTGGAGAGCACCCGCCTTAGGACGAGATCACCCACCTCGGGCGTCCTGGGGCGGACGCTGCGGCAGTGGTACCGCAGCAGCGCCTGCTGGTACCTTGCCGCTCGGAGGGAGGCTTGACGGCGGCATTCCTCCCCCAACACAAGGTACATCCCCCACGTGTCGTCCTAGCGTGCCTCGTGAAATGCCAATACCCGCGTGGAGTGATGCTTGAAGTCATGAGATAGAACTGCCTCAGCCCCGTAGACAAGGAAGAACAGGGTCTCACCGGTCGGCTTGGTTGCGGTGGTGCGGATGGACCGCAACACAGGCTGGAGCTCATCGAGCCAACCCCTGTCGCAGGCCTCGAGCTTCTTCTTGAAGGTCCTTGCCTTGATGCCTCTCAGGACCTCTGCATTGGCGCGCTCGGCCTGGCCATTGCTCCTGGGGTGTGCCATCGAAGTGTACCATATCTGCATTCCAAGGTTAGCACAGTATGTTTTGAAAAGGTTGCTGGTGAACTGTGAGCCTTTGTTAGTGATGATGTGATTAGGAACCCCGAAGCGGCTCACGAGCCCCTTGATGAACTTAACGGCTAAGCCGGCCGGGATGGTACAGACGACTTCTACCTCCGCCCACTTGGTGAACTTGTCGATGGCGACGTAGAGGTAGCGGTAGCCCCCAGGCGCTCGAGGGAATGGCCCCAAGATGTCCAACCCCAGACCGCGAACGACCATGTAAGAGGGACGGACTAGAGGCCCTGAGCGGGCTGATGGATCAGCTTGGCATGGAATCTGTAGGCTTCACAAGATCTCACTAGCTCGGTGGCATCATTGAGCGTCGTGGGCCAGTAGAACCCATGATAACCCACAAGTATAGGGGATCGCAACAGTTTTCAAGGGTAAAGTATTCAACCCAAATTTATAGATTCGACACAAGGGGAGCCAAAGAATATTTGAGGATATTAGCAGCTGAGTTGTCAATTCAACCACACCTGGAGATTAATTATCTGCAGCAAAGTGATTAGCAGCACAGTAGTTTGATAGTTTTGATAGTAGTAGCAGCAACAATGGTAACAGTAACAGTGATAGCTGTAATTCGTAGCAAGTGTAACAATGACAATAGCAGTAGTAACGCATCAAGATCAATATAAATAAATTTGTAGGCATTGGATCGGTGACTTGTTGGATGATATTCATCATGTGGCAGTTATAACATAGGGCGATACGACACTAGCTCCAGTTCATCGATATAATGCAGGCATGTATTCCATAAATAGTCATACGTGCTTTATTAAAAGAACTTGCATGGCATCTTTTGTCCTACCCTCCCTTGGCAGCGGGGTCCATATTGAAAACTAGGGGATATTAAGGCCTCCTTTTAATAGAGAACCGAAACAAAGCATTAACACATAGTAAATACATGAACTCCTCAAACTACGGTCATCATCGAGAGTGGGCCCGATTGTTGTCACTCCGGGGTTGTCAGATCATAACACGTAGTAGGTGACTATAACTTGCAGGATCGGATCTAAAACATGGATATAATGATGAATTCATAAACGGTTCAGATCTGAAATCATGGCACCTGGGCCCAAAGTGACAAGCATTAAGCATAGCAAACTCATAGTAGCATCAATCTAAGAACATAGTAGATACTAGGGATCAGGCCCTAACAAAACTAACTCGATTACATGATGAATCTCATCCAACTCCTCACTGACCAGCGAGCCTACGCAGGAATTACTCACTCCCAGTGGGGAGCATCATGGAATTGGCAATGGAGATTGGTTTGTGATGACGAAGAACGAAGATCCCCCTCTCCGGAGCCCCAAATGGACTCTAGATCTGCCATCCCGAGGAAGAATAGGGCTTGGCAGCGGCTCTGTCTCGTGAAACGCGATAATTCTTTCTTCCTGATTTTTTTCTGAAATAATGTGAATTTATAGTATCAGGGGAGTCGTCAGCGGGGCCACCAGGTGGGTACAACCCACCTGGGCGCACTAGGAGAGGGGGGCACACCCTGGTGGGTTGTGCCCACCCAGGGGCCCCTCTCCGGTGGTTGTTGGCTCCAAAAATCTTCATTTATTCCATAGAAAAATCCTCGCAAAGTTTCACTTTATCCTGAGGACTTTTATTTCTGCACAAAAACAACACCATGGTAGTTTTGCTGAAAACAACGTCAGTCCGGGGTTAGTTTCATTCAAATCATGCAAATTAGAGTCCAAAACAAGAGGAAAAGCATGAGAAAAAGTAGATATGTTGGAGACGTATCAACTCCCCCAAGCTTAAACCTTTGCTTGTCCTCAACCAATTCAGTTGATAAACTGAAAGTGAGAAAGAAAAACTTTTAAGAACTCTTTTGCTCTTGTTTGCATAAATAAGCTTAAACAGCACCCAGGTTTTCAGCCAGCATTATAACTAACCATGTCAATAATAACTTTTACAGATTATATTAACTCATATCAATGATATAATCAGCTTGTGAGCAATAATAAGATATCTCAAACAGTAACACGTTGTCAAAACAATCATGGTATAACATGACAATAATGGTATCTCGCTAGCCCTTTCTGAGACTCCAAAACATAAATGTAGAGCACGTCCAAAGTTCAAGCAGCGACTAAACATTGTAATTCATGGTAGAAAAGATCCTGTCATGATGCACCCAACATTAGCTATACACAATGCATAAATCATGACCGCTGTGCTCTACTCAGTTTCTGGCGCTTGTTTTTAGAAGGTGGTGACACAACATAAAAGTAAATAGAAAGTCCCTTCATAGAGGGAAGCAGTGATTTGCAGAGGTGCCAGAGCTCAATTTTTGAAACAGAGATAAATAATATTTTGAGACATGCACCCTTCTTATTCACTTCATGACCATCAGTTATCAACATCTTCCACGCTAAGCACGCCAATGGCGGTTCCCAAGCGATAGAAGTAAAGGTTTACTCCCCCTCCACCATCAATCACACTCCATGGCTTACCCGAAACAACGGGTGCCGTCCATACCAACATCAGTCCCGGGGGAGTTTTGTTTAATTATTTGCATTTTTGAGTTCGGGACTGGGAATCCCTATTACCGCCCATTTTCTCGTGCGATGGCGAGTGAATAAACACTCGACCTGAGAATAACCCGCTTAGCATGGAAGATATCAACCACCTCCTATTGTTCCATGAACGATCCAGACACACAAAAAGGATACTTTTTAGAAGTTTTTAGAGGTGGCACATGCAAATTTACTTAGGAAGGCAGGGTAATACCGTATGTAGGTAGGTATGGTGGACTCATCTGGGATAACTTTGGGTTCAAGGTTTTTGATGTACAAGCAGAGTTCCCACTTAGTACAGGCGAAGGCTAGCAATTAAGATTGAGAAGCGGCCAGCTAGAGAGCAACAACGATCATAACCAGGCATTATGCATAAGTAACAATTGGACACTAGCATGAGTAGGATATGAACACCATGAACATAAATATTATAGAGGCTATGTTGGTTTTCATTCAACTACATGCATGAACATGTACCAAGTCAAGCCACTCGAACATTCAAAGGAGGATACCATATCATCATACTACATCACAATCATTTTAGCGCTATGTTGATATCCAAGATAAATCATTATTCGCTCCCAGCTACTTATGCATGGCATGAGAAACTATAATCTCGATTGTTATTGCAAACATGTTTCATCATAATGGGCTGAAGCATGGATACTAGGTTAAACATATTTGCACAAACAGAACAAGTCGAGTTCATACCAGTTTCTCTTTGCCACGACCAGTTCATCGAATATCATCATTATTGCCTTTCATTTGCATGACCGAATGATACGAAAATAATAATAGTGCAAGAGGGCCATGGACTAAGCTGGAACCTGCAAAACATTTTATTTAATAGGAGAAGACAAGGTAAAATGTGCTCTTATTAGTTCAACAGTTATTCATATGAGCGCCACTCAACATTTTCATCGTGGTCTTCTCCTCGGTAAGACCCGAATAAAAAGAAAAGAAATTCAGAGAAACACACTGAAATATTTTTGGAGTTTTTGGTTTTCTTGATGAAGCAAATAAAAGGGAAAAGCAAAAACGAGAAAAACTATTTACACGGGAAAGCTCCAACAAGCAAAAGAAGAACAAGGAAATCTTTTTGGGGTTTTCTTTTTAATACTACTACTAAGCATGCATATAAAGCAAATTACTACAACTAATTTTTTGGTTTTTTCTAAAGTTTTTCAAACACACAAGAAGAAAACAAGAAAATAAATCTAAGCATGGATGATACAATGAAAAAGTGTGAACACCGGCAACTGGAATGATATGTGTGAACATGAATATAATATTGGTGAGAAAGCACTCCTCCAAGCTTAGGCTTTTGGCCTAGCTTGGTAGTCGATCAGTAGCCTGGAGGGTAGTAGGGATCCTGAGGAGCTGGCATCCACTCATCCCATTGTTGAGGTGCCTGTGCAGCCTCTGCAGCAGCATGAGCGTTCCAGTAGGCGAGGATGTCTGCAGGCATAATCCGGTATCCACCCTAGAAACAGAATCAAACAAAGCAGGTGCAGGCAAGGGGATAACATCACGAGTTTCAACGCTATAGATCAGGTTATAAGGGATGGCAATGTTAGGACGATCATGTGCAACAAAGTGATGATGTAGCATGGCTGCACGGTCTAGGTAAACCTTAGTCAGAGGGTAATCATGAGGGCGTATCTCAACCTCAAAGTGCGTTGCCAAACGAGTAGCAAAGATCCCACCATGTATTTTACCCTGGGATTTATTAAGATGGAGGCGACGAGCCACAATAGCTCCCAAGATATAAGTGTTGTCGCCCTTTAATGCACGAGCAATACAACAAGGTCCGGTGAACTAAGTGCACCCACCTTCTCCCTAGCAAGTAAGCATTTGGTAATGAAATATGCAAAGTAACAAACATCAGGAAAATGTAAGCCACTGATAGTGATGGCTGACACTCTCCTCTCATTACCCACTGTCAAAGTGCGATAGAAGTTCTCAAACCCAGCTGGCCTAGGCTCAGCCAAGCTCCCATCAGAAGGGATCATGCAAATGTTACAAAACTCAGTAAGTGGTATCTGATGGATTTCAGCATATAGGTCAGAGCTCACTTCAAGAGGATTATTTCTAGGCAGGAAAGTAAAACTTTGAACAAACATGTTTGTGAGGATTTGGTGTTGGTCACACTCATCTGTGATGAAGTCAGTGAGACGGCATTGGCAATAAATTGCATGAACTCCTCATGAATTCCAGCCTCTTGCAGGAACGGGGTGTGCGGCCATTCTCATGGCCGTACCTCCGGCAACCTCCGAGGGTGGAGATCACTATCAGAAGACTCCCCAATAACACCCTTGAAGTTCTCTTAGAGCCAAATTTCCTGAAGATATTCATGTCCGCGTACAATTTTTCCTATGAACAAAAATCTGAATTTTTAGTTCACAAAAGTTTCTCAACAAAACTTCACAAAACTGATAGCAACTACTCATAGGGATACATAGAGGCCATAGCAAGCATTCAAACTACTTAAAACACTAAGAATTCAACATGCAAGCTCATCTACAGCAGCACCAAGAGTATCTAATTATTCAAAGTATAAACCACTAAAAAACTAATTGGACAAACGATGGAGTCACATACCAAGCAACAATCCCCCGAAACAGTTTCGGAAACAGAGCTTCGAGCAAAGAGATCGAAATCCGCGGGTTTGAGCTCAAGAACATGGGGGAGAGAGAGAGCAATGGGGATTTTTTTTCTGGAGGTAAGTGATGATGTGGGCTAAAGAGATAAGTGAGGGGGACCATGTGGGGACCACAACCCACCAGGGTGCGCATAGGGGTCCTGGCGTGCCCAGGTGGGTTGTGTCCACCTGGTGCACCTCCCTCTGGTATTATTTGCACCTAAAATTCTTAAATAATCAGAAAAAAATCGTATAAAATTTTCAGAGCATTCTGAGAACTTTTATTTTTGGGTCATTTTTTATTGCAAGGGAAATTCAGAAAACAGACTAAACATGGCATTTTATTTTATTTAACTAATAAAAACAGAAAACAAAAGGGTAGGACAGAAGGGAGTGCTTACTAAATTCATCAACTTCATACCACTCAAAAATGATTCATTAATAAGGTTGATCAAGTCTTATTAACAACCACTTTCGATTAGCATGAAACCGAAGAACTTTCGTAAATCACTAAGTTACCTCAATGGGGTTATGCATCTCCCCATCTATAAGCATTTCATATTTCTTTTTGGCAATAGGTAGAGGTATTTGAAAACTTCCAATAGTGATTTTCGTAGATTTTTCAATAACATTAATACCATTCACTTGGAATTGTTTCTTCGGAAAGTGCACCGTATGCTCATTACCATTAATATGAAAAGTGACCTTGCTTTTATTGCAATCAATAACAGCCCCTGCAATATTCAAGAAGGGTATACCAAGGATAATCGACATGTTGTCGTCCTCGGGCATCTCAAGTATAACAAAGTCAGTCAAAATAGTAACATTAGCAACAACAACAGGCGCATCTTCACAAATACCGATAGGTATGGTGGTTGATAATCAGCCATTTGCAAAGATATTTCAGTAGGTGTGAGTTTATTCAAGTCAAGTCTTTTATATCAAGAGAAAGGCATAACACTAACACCAGCTCCTAAATCACACAAAGCAGTTTTCACATAATTCTTTTTGATAGAGCAAGGTATGGTTGGTATTCCAGGATCTCCAAGTTTTTAGGTACTCCATCTTTGAAAGTATAATTAGCAAGCATAGTGGAGATTTTAGCTTCTGGTATTTTTCTCTTATTAGTGATGATGTCTTTCATATACTTTGCATAAGGAGGCATTTTCAAGATATCAGTCAAGCGAGTACGCAAAAAGACTGGCCTCAGCATTTCAACAAAGTGTTCAAATTCTTCATCATATTTCTTTCTAGTTGACTTAGATGGAAAAGGCATAGGTCTTTGAACCCACGTTTCTCTTTCTTTACTGTGTTATCTAGCAATTAAGTCTCTTTTATCATACTTTTTATTTTTAGGTTCTGGGTTATCAAGATCAATAGGTGATTCTATCTCAACATTATTATCTGGTTCTTTTTCATTTGGTTGAGCATCTTCATGAACATCAGCATTATCTTTTTTATTATCACTAGGTGGATGTTCATTACCAGATTGAGTTTCAGCATCAGAGATAGAAGTTTCATTTTCATTATTAGGAGGCTTTTCTATTTCAGGTTCACTAGAAGCATGCAGCGTCCTATCATTTTTCTTTTTCTTTTTCCTTTTAGAAGGACTAGGTGCATTAGCATTAGCTCTTTGTGAATCTTGTTCAATTCTTTTTGGGTGTCCTTCAGGATAAAGTGGTTCCTGAGTCATTTTTCCTCCTCTAGTTGCAACTCTAATAGCAAAGTCATGCATATTAAGATTCATTTCATCAAGCAATTCTCTTTGAGATTTAGCAACTTGTTCTAACTGAGTTTGAACCCTAAAAGCATGTTTTCCAACACCTCTAACATCATTTGAGATTCTAAATAACAAGTCACTCAAGCGAGCAATCATATCAGAATTATATTTCAATTGTTTCATAACATTTGCATTGAAGTGATCTTGTTTTCTAATGTAGTTTTCAAACTCATAAAGTCATTGACTAGGATGCATATTGTGAGGATTATCATTTTCATTAAATTTCATAATAGAATTTACCTCTACCACCTTAGGCAGTGGTGGTGTATTAAGCCCATGTATTTCTTCAATAGGAGGTAAATTTTTAACATCCTCAACTTTAATACCCTTTTCCTTCATAAATTTCTTTGCCTCTTGCATATCTTCAGGACTGAGAAATAATATGCCCCTCCTCTTCGTAGTGGGTTTAGGCGGTGGTTTAGTAAGAGTCCAATCGTCATAATTATTCAATATGTTATTCAATAATCTTCAGCTTGAGCAATAGTTCGTTCCCTGAAACCCAACTAGCACAACTATCTAGGAAGTCCCTAGAAGCATCAGCTAGTCCATTATAGAAGATATCAAGTGTTTCATTTTTCTTAAGAGGATGATGAGGCAAAGCATTAAGTAGCTGGCAAATCCTGCCCCAAGCTTGTGGGAGAATCTCTTCTTTAGTTTGCACAAAGTTAAATAGTTAGTGTAAGGTAGCTTGTTTCTTATGAGCAGGAAAATATTTTCCAGAGAAGTAATAAATCATATCATGGGGACTACGCACACAACCAGGAGTAAGAGTATTGTACCAAGCTTTAGCATCATCCTTTAATCAGAAAGGAAATATTTTGAGAATAAAGTAATATCGATTTTTCTCATCATGCGTAAAAAGGGTGGCTATATCATTCAACTTAGTAAGATGTGCCACAACAGTTTCAGTTTCATAACCATGGAAAGGATCAGATTCAACCAAGGTAATTAACACTGGGTCGACAGAGAATTCATAATCCCTATCATCAATAAAGATAGGTGAAGTAGCAAACTTAGGATCACATTTCATTCTAGCATTCGGAGATTTTTCCTTATACTTGCATAATAATTTCTCTAGATCATCTCTATCATTGCAAGCAAGAATTTCTCTAGTTGTTTCTTCACTCATAACATGACCTTCCAGTACCTTAGGCAATTCATATCTAGCAAGGCTAGTTCTAGCAGGTGTTTCAGGAGTTTCTGTTTCAAGATCATCATCAGATTCAACAACATCATATTGTATTACTCTAGCAATTTGTTCATCAAGAAATTCACCAATTGGCACATCATCATTATCAAGCAAGGTACTAGCATCATCATAAGCATCATTCATAGTAGAAGTAGCATCATTAGTAACTTGCGACATATTAGAATTGATAGCATGTGGTGGTGTTGCAAGTTTACTCATAACAGAAGGTGAATCTAAAGCAGAACTGGATGGCAGTTCCTTACCTCCCCTCGTCTTTGAGGGATAAATCTTAGTCTTTAGATCCTTCAGATTCTTCATAGTGATAATATGATAATAATCCCAAGTGAATCAACAAATATAGTTATGCTCCCCGGCAACGGCGCCCGAAAAAGGTCTTGATAACCCACAAGTATAGGGGATTGCAATAGTTATCGAGGGTAAAGTATTCAACCCAAGTTTATAGATTCGACACAAGGGGAGCCAAAGAATATTTGAAGGTATTAGCAGCTGAGTTGTCAATTCAACCACACATGGAGATTAATTATCTGCAGCAAAGTGACCAGTAGCACAGTAGTTTGATAGTTTTGATAGTAGTAGTAGCAACAACGGTAATAGTAACAGTAATAGCAGTAATTCATTGCAAGTGTAACAGTGATAATAGCAGTAGTAACGCAACAAGATCAATATAAATAAATTAGTAGGCATTGGATCGGTGACTTGTTGGATGATATTCATCATGTGACAGTTATAACCTAGGGCGATACGACACTAGCTCCAGTTCATCGATATAATGTAGGCATGTATTCCGTAAATAGTCACACGTGCTTTATTAAAAGAACTTGCATGACATCTTTTGTCCTACCCTCCTGTGGCAGCGGGATCCATATTGGAAACTCAGGGATATTAAGGCCTCCTTTTAATAGAGAACCGGAACAAAGCATTAACACATAGTGAATACATGAACTCCTCAAACTACGGTCATCACCGAGAGTGGGCCCGATTGTTGTCACTCCGGGGTTGTCGGATCATAGCACGTCGTAGGTGACTATAACTTGCAAGATCGGATCTAAAATATGGATATAATGATGAATTCCTAAACGGTTCAGATCTGAAATCATGGCACCCGAGCCCAAAGTGACAAGCATTAAGCATAGCAAAGTCATAGCAACATCAATCTAAGAACATAGTGGATACTAGGGATCAGGCCCTAACAAAACTAACTCGATTACATGATGAATCTCATCCAACTCCTCACCGACCAGTGAGCCTACGAGGGAATTACTCACTCCCGGTGGGGAGCATCATGGAATTGGTGATGGAGATTGGTTGGTGATGAAGAACGAAGATCCCCCTCTCCGGAGCCCCAAACGGACTCCAGATCTGCCCTCCCGAGGAAGAACAGGGCTTGGCGGAGGCTCCGTCTCGTGAAACGTGATAATTCTTTCTCCTTGATTTTTTCTGGAATAATGTGAATTTATAGTATCAGGGGGGTCGTCAGCGGGGCCACCAGGTGGGCACAACCCACCAGGGCGCGCGCGCCCTAGTGGGTTGTGCCCACCCAGGGCCCCCTCTTCGGTGGTTGTTGGCTCCAAAAATCTTCATTTATTCCATAAAAAATCCTCGCAAAGTTTCACTTTATTTCGAGAACTTTTATTTCTGCACAAAAAGAACACCATGGTAGTTTTGCTGAAAACAGCGTCAATCCGGGGTTAGTTTCATTCAAATCATGAAAATTAGAGTCGAAAACAAGAGGAAAAGCGTGATAAAAAGTAGATACGTTGGAGATGTATCAACCCACTGCGGAAAGCCTTGCCCACGAGGGTGCGCGATGAAGAGTGATGCCTGCAGTCCCCGCCATGTATGTCGACCAGCAGCTCGCGCCCCTACTCCCTGGAGATGCATCGTAAAGAAACATCGTTGGGCCGTTTACGGTACAACTCACCATCCTGGATGCAGTATGCGGTGGCCTGGCAAGCCACGCGCTCCACGTCTTCCTCCTTCTCCGGCAAGGTCCACTGAAGCAAGTACACCTTGAACTCCTCGGTCCAACACCCCTCCTGAGGCTCGAGTGCGAGGAGCAGACGGGCCCTCGATGTTGGGCCGCAAGCTGGGGTGCCTGTCGTAGGGGCTCTGGGGAGGTCCTCTTGAGGTGGTGCTGACTCAACGGTGGGGGGGGGGGGGGCGCTGCTGACGGCTTGAAGAGTCGTTCCTCGAAGACTCCTGGCTCCTGAGGCAGCCGTCGGGACGCCCTCTTGGCGATGTCGTCCGCCTCCTTGTTTGTGCCTCATGGCACATGCTGCAATTCCAAGCCCAAGAATTGTTTTTCCATTTTGCGTACCTCCTCGAGGTATGCTTCCATGTGCTCGTCCTTCGAGGTGTACTCTTTGTTGGAGAAGTTGACGAGGAGCTGGGAGTCGCCTTTGATGGTGAGACGTTTCACCCCTAATGTTGCCGCAGCCCTGAGGCCGGTAATTAGGCCTTCGTATTCTGCAGTGTTGTTGGAGACCTTTTCACCTTGCTGGAAGCAACATTATACAGCGTAGTAGAGCTTGTACTTGGTGGGTGAAATGAGCACTGCTCCAGCCCCCACGCCCTGGTGCGTGAACGCGCCGTCGAAGTACATGATCCATCCGTCTGGTGACTCGTCTCCGGGCAGGAGAGAACGGTCCTCGCATACTTCACAAACAGGGACGTCGGTCCATTCTGCCATGAAATCTGCAAGGGTCGCGCCCTTAATGACCCTGGTGGTGCTGAACTCCCGCTGGAATGCCTGCAGCTTGATGTTCCACTCTGCGACCCTTCCCGCATCGTTAGGGCTCCGGAGCACCCTCTCCAGCAGGTAAGCAGAGACAACCTTGATGGGGTGGTCTTGGAAGTAGTGGCGCAACTTCCGGGAGGTGACAAGGAGCGCGAGTAAGAGCTTTTGCGGCATGGGATAGCACGCCCGTACCTCACGTAGCACCGTGCTGACGAAGTACACCGGGTGCTCGACGAGGGAGGAGGCATTGGTGAGGTCTTGTACCTCCTGAGTATGCTTGCCCTCAGGGGTCTTGCCGTTTGCCGTGCCAGGCGTGGCCTCAGGAGCACTATCCTCAGGAGCTTGGTCATCTGTCAGGGTAGCTGAGGCCTCAGGAGCGCCGTCCTGAAGCCGCTACGCTTTAACCAGTTGCCGAGTGCTGCTCCGCATGCCCTTGCCGGGTGCTCTTAGCGGACCGCCACTAGCATTGCGTTGGCCGAGTGAGGCGTGGTGGCCAGGTAGAGCACTAGGGGCTCGAGGGGGCATGACGCTACCATCACCGGCAGGCTGGTGAGGTACTTCTTGAGGTCTTGGAATGCCGCATCGGCCTCCGGAGTCCACTCGAATGGTCCTTTCTTTTTCATCAGCTTGAAGAATGGGAGGGCGCATTCTCCCATCTTGGAGATGAAGCGCCCTAGCGAGGTCACACAGCCCGCCAGCTTCTGCATCTCCTTGAGGGTTTGTGGCGGGATCATCCTTTCTATGGCCTTGACTTTCTCTGGGTTGGCCTCGATCCCTTTGTGCGACACTAGGAAACCCAGCAGCTTGCCGGAGGGGACGCCAAACACACATTTCTCCAGGTTAAGCCGCAGATCCACCTTGCGCAGACTGGCAAATGTTTCCTCCAGATCTTCGATGAGGGTCATTGCCTCCCGAGACTTCACCACTATGTCGTCGACGTAAGCCTCGGTGTTCCTCCCAAGCTGCTAGCCCAGAGCGATGTGCATTAGCCGCTGAAAGGTTTCTCCAGCATTACATAGCCCGAACGGCATGCAGGTGTAGCAGTACACCCCGCATGAGGTCAGGAAAGCCGTCTTCTCCACATCTTGCACAACCATCTTGATTTGGTGATAGCCTAAGAAGGCGTCCAGAAAACACAGCAGGTCGCACTCGGCGGTGGAGTCGATGATCTTATCGATGCGTGGGAGCGGTAAGGGGTCTTGAGGGCAAGCCTTTTTGAGGTTGGTGAAATCGACGCACATGTGCTCCTTCCCGCCCTTCTTGGGGACAATAACCGGGTTCGCCAGCCATTCCGGGTACCGCACCTCCCGAATGACAGCAGCATCCTGTAGCTTGCGAGTCTCTTGGACGATGAACGCCTGCTTCATCGTGGACTGCCATCGCGCCTTCTGCTTCACTGGGCGCACGTTAGGGCACACCCTCAGGTGATGCTCGATTATTCCCCCCGGGATCCCTACCAGATCCTTCGGCTCCCACGCGAACACTTCCTTGTTGACGCGTAAGAAGCTGACAAATGCCTTTTCTTGATCTGGAGGGAGGTCGGTACCTACGCTGAAGGTGGCGCCTGATGCTCCGTCTTCATCAACCGACACTTGCTTCATCTCAGCACGATCTTGGGAGGACAACTATTTCTTCTTTGCTGGTGCAGCCCCCGGGGCCTCTGGGGCTCCTTCCTCACTTGACTGTGCGGCCGCCACAGCCCTGAAGGTGAGCTTGAGGGCCAACAACACTTCCATGGTGTCTCCTACCACAGTGAGGACGCCGCTACTCCCCGACATCTTCATGAGGTTGTAGGTGATACGTCTCCAACATATCTATAATTTTTTTATTGTTCCATGCTATTATATTACCCGTTTTGGATGTTTAATGGGCTTTACTAAGCACTTTTATATTATTTTGGGGACTAACCTATTAACCGGAGGACCAGTCCAAATTGCTGTTTTTTTTTCTATTTCAGTGTTTCGCAGAGAAGGAATATCAAACGTAGTCCAAACGGAATGAAACCTTCGGGAGAGTTATTTTTGGAACTAATGCAATCCAGGAGACTTGGAGTGGACGTCAAGAAAGAAACAAGGTGGCCACGAGGCAGGAAGGCGCCCCCACCCTTGTGGGCCCCTCGTGGCTCCCCTGACCGACTTCCTTCACCTATATATACTCATATACCCTGAAAACATCGAGGAGCACCACGAAACCCTATTTCCACCACTGCAACCTTCCATACCCGTGAGATCCCATCTTGGGGCCTTTTCCGGTGCTCCGCCGGAGGGGGAACTGATCATGAAGGGCTTCTACATCAACACCATAGCCTCTCCGATGAAGTGTGAGTAGTTTACCATAGACCTTCAGGTCCATAGTTATTAGCTAGATGGCTTCTTCTCTCTCTTTGATTCTCAATACAAAGTTCTCCTCGATCTTCTTGGAGATCTATTCGATGTAATTCTTTTTGCAGTGTGTTTGTCGAGATCCGATGAATTGTGTGTTTATTATAAAGATTATGTATGAACAATATTTGAATCTCCTCTGAATTCTTTTATGTATGATTGGTTATCTTTGCAAGTCTCTTCGAATTATCAGTTTGGTTTGGCCTACTAGATTGATCTTTCTTGCAATGGGAGAAGTGCTTAGCTTTGGGTTCAATCTTGCGGTGTCCTTTCCCAGTGACAACAGGGGCAGCAAGGCACGTATTGTATTGTTGCCATCGAGGATAAAAAGATGGGGTTTATATCATATTGCTTGAGTTTATCCCTCTACATCATGTCATCTTGCCTAATGCGTTACTCTGTTCTTATGAACTTAATACTCTAGATGCATGCTGGATAGCGGTCGATGTGTGGAGTAATAGTAGTAGATGCAGAATCGTTTCGATCTACTTGTCGCGGACGTGATGCCTATATACATGATCATGCCTAGATATTCTCATAACTATGCACTTTTCTATCAATTGCTCGACAGTAATTTGTTCACCCACCGTAATACTTATGCTATCTTGAGAGAAGCCACTAGTGAAACCTATGGCCCCCGGGTCTATTTTCCATCATATAAGTTTCCGATCTACTTTATTTTGCAATCTTTACTTTCCAATCTATATCATAAAAATACCAAAAATATTTATCTTATTATCTCTATCAGATCTCACTTTTGCAAGTGGCCGTGAAGGGATTGACAACCCCTTTATCGTGTTGGTTGCAAGGTTCTTATTTGTTTGTGTAGGTACGAGGGATTTGCGTGTAGCCTCCTACTGGATTGATACCTTGGTTCTCAAAACTGAGGGAAATACTTATGCTACTTTGCTGCATCACCCTTTCCTCTTCAAGGGAAAACCAACGCATGCTCAAGAGGTAGCAAGAAGGATTTCTGGCGCCGTTGCCGGGGAGGTCTACGCACAAGTCAAGACATACCAAGAACCCATCACAAACCCTTATCCCTCGCATTACATTATTTGCCATTTGCCTCTCGTTTTCCTCTCCCCCACTTCACCCTTGCCGTTTTATTCGCCCTCTCTTTCCCGTTCGCCTCTTTTTCGCTTGCCTCTTGTGTGCTTGTGTGTTGGATTGTTTGTCACGATGGCTCAAGATAATACTAAATTGTGTGATTTCTCCAATACCAACAACAATGATTTTCTTAGCACTCCGATTGCTCCTCTACCGATGTTGAATCTTGTGAAATTAATGCTGCTTTGTTGAATCTTGTCATGAAAGATCAATTCTCTGGCCTTCCTAGTGAAGATGCCGCTACTCATCTAAACAACTTTGTTGATTTGTGTGATATGCAAAAGAAGAAAGACGTGGATAATGATATTGTTAAATTGAAGCTATTTCCGTTTTCGCTTAGAGATCGTGCTAAAACTTGGTTTTCGTCTTTGCCTAAAAATAGTATTGATTCATGGAATAAGTGCAAAGATGCTTTTATCTCTAAGTATTTTCCTCCCGCTAAGATCATCTCTCTTAGAAACGATATTATGAATTTTAAGCAACTTGATCATGAACATGTTGCACAATCTTGGGAGAGGATGAAATTAATGATTCACAATTGCCCTACACATGGATTAAATTTATGGATGATCATACAAATTTTTATGCTGGATTGAATTTTGCTTCTAGAAATCTTTTAGATTCGGCCGCGGGAGGCACTTTTATGGAAATCACTTTAGGAGAAGCTACTAAACTCCTAGATAATATTATGGTTAATTATTCTCAATGGCACACCGAAAGATCTACTAGTAAAAAGGTTCATGCGATAGAAGAGATTAATGTTTTGAGTGGAAAGATGGATGAACTTATGAAATTGTTTGCTAATAAGAGTGCTCCTATTGATCCTAATGATATGCCTTTGTCTACTTTGATTGAGAATAATAATGAATCTATGGATGTGAATTTTGTTGGTAGGAATAATTTTGGTAACAACGCGTATAGAGGAAACTTTAATCCTAGGCCGTTTCCTAGTAATTCCTCTAATAATTATGGTAATTCCTACAACAACTCTTATGGAAATTTTAATAAGATGCCCTCTGATTTTGAGATTAGTGTTAAAGAGTTTATGATTTCTCAAAAGAATTTCAATGCTTTGCTTGAAGAAAAATTGCCTAAGATTGATGAGTTGGCTAGGAACGTGGATAGAATTTCTCTTGATGTTGATTCTTTGAAACTTAGATCTATTCCACCTAAGCATGATATCAATGAGTCTCTTAAATCTATGAGAATTTCCATTGATGAGTGCAAGGAAAGAACCGCTAGGATGCGTGCTAAGAAAGATTGCTTTGTAAAAGCGTGTTCTTCTAGTTTTCATGATAATAGGGATGAAGATCTAAAAGTGATTGATGTGTCTCCTATTAAATCTTTGTTTTGCAATATGAATCTTGATAATGATGGGACTAGAGATGAGTCAACTTTAGTTAAAAGGCGTCCCAATGATTCAGAGTTTTTAGACCTTGATGCAAAAATTGGTAAAAGTGGGATTGAAGAGGTCAAAACTTTACATAGCAATGAACCCACTATTTTGGATTTCAAGGAATTTAATTATGATAATTGTTCTTTAATAGATTGTATTTCCTTGTTGCAATCCGTGTTAAATTCTCCTCATGCTTATAGTCAAAATAAAGCTTTTACTAAACATATCGTTGATGCTTTAATGCAATCTTATGAAGAAAAACTTGAATTAGAAGTTTCTATCCCTAGAAAACTTTATGATGAGTGGGAACCTACTATTAAAATTAAAATTAAAGATCATGAATGCTATGCTTTGTGTGATTTGGGTGCTAGTGTTTCCACGATTCCAAAAACTTTGTGTGATGTGTTAGGTTTCCGTGAATTTGATGATTGCTCTTTAAACTTGCACCTTGCGGATTCCACCATTAAGAAAAAACCTATGGGAAGGATTAATGATGTTCTTATTGTTGCAAATAGGAATTATGTTCCCGTAGATTTTATTGTTCTTGATATAGATTGCAATCCTTCATGTCCTATTATTCTTGGTAGACCTTTCCTTAGAACAATTGGTGCAATTATTGATATGAAAGAAGGAAATATTAGTTTCCAATTCCATTAAGGAAAGGCATGGAACACTTTCCTAGGAAGGAAATCAAATTACCTTATGAATCTATTATGAGAGCCACCTATGAATTGAATACCAAAGATGGCAATACTTAGATCTATTCTCGCTTTTATGCGTAGCTAGGGGCGTTAAACGATAGCGTTTGTTGGGAGGCAACCCAATTTTAGTTTTGTTCTTAGATTTTTGCTCCTGTTTAGTATTAAATAATTCATCTAGCCTCTGGTTAGATGTGGTTTTATGTTTTAATTAGTGTTTGTGCCAAGTAGAACCTATAGGATGATCTTGGGTGATAGTTAGATCTTGCTGAAAAACAGAAACTTTTGCACGCACGAGAATAATTTTAATAAATCACAGAAACGTGATTGTTAGTTGATTATTTTTGCAGAAGATTAATAAACAAATTGCCTAGGACTTCCTATTTTTGTAGAATTTTTAGGGTTCCAGAAGTATTCGAAAGTTACATATTACTACAGACTGTTCTGTTTTTGACAGATTCTTTTTTCGTGTGTTGTTTGCTTATTTTGATGAATCTATGGCTAGTATCGGGGGGTATGAACCATAGAGAAGTTGGAATACAGTAGGTTTAACACCAATATCAATAAAGAATGAGTTCATTACAGTACCTTAAAGTGGTGGTTGACTTTCTTACACTAACGGAGCTCATGAGATTTTCTGTTGAGTTTTGTGTTGTGAAGTTTTCAAGTTTTGGGTAAAGATTTGATGGACTATGGAATAAGGAGTGGCAAGAGCCTAAGCTTGGGGATGCCCAAGTAACCCCAAGGTAAAATTCAAGGACAACCAAAAGCCTAAGCTTGGGGATGCCCCGGAAGGCATCCCCTCTTTCGTCTTCATCCATCGGTAACTTTACTTGATGCTATATTTTTATTCACCACATGATATGTGTTTTGCTTGGAGCGTCTTGTATGATTGAGTCTTTGCTTTTTAGTTTACCACAATCATCCTTCTGTACACACCTTTTGGGAGAGACACACATGAATCGGAATTTATTAGAATACTCTATGTGCTTCACTTATATCTTTTGAGCTAGACAGTTTTGCTCTAGTACTTCACTTATATCTTTTTAGAGCACGACAGTGGTTTTATTTTGTAGAAATTATTGATCTCTCATGCTTCACTTATATTATTTTGAGAGTCTTTTAGAACAGCATGGTATTTGCTTTGGTTATAAAATTAGTCCTAATATGATGGGCATCCAAGATAGGTATAATAAAAACTATCATATAGAGTGCATTGAACACTATGATCAATTTGATACTTGATAATTGTTTTGAGATATAAAGGTGGTAATGTTAGAGTCATGCTAGTTGGGTAATTATGAAATTGGTAAATACTTGTGTTAAAGTTGGCAAGTCCCGTAGCATGCACGTATGGTAAACGTTGTGTGACAAATTTGAAGCATGGGGTGTTCTTTGATTGCCTTCCTTATGAGTGGAGGTCGGGACCGCGCGATGGTTAACTCCTACCAACCCTTCCCATAGGAGCATGCATAGTAGTACTTTTCCTCGAGGGCTAATAAACTTTTGCAATAAGTATATGAGTTCTTTATGACTAATGCGAGTCCATGGATTATACACACTCTTACCCTTCCATCAGCTAGCCTCTACGGTACCACGCATTGCCCTTTCTCACCTTGAGAGTTGGTGCAAACTTCGCCGGTGCATCCAAACCCCGTGATACAATACACTCTATCACACATAAACCTCCTTATATCTTCCTCAAAACAGCCATCATACCTACCTATTATGGCATTTCCATAGCCATTCTGAGATATATTGCCATGCAACTTTCCACCGTTCCGTTTATTATGACATGCTCCATCGTTGTCATATTGCTTTTACATGATCATGTAGTTGACTTCGTATTTGTGGCAAAGCCACCTTTATAATTCTTTCATACATGTCGCTCTTGATTCATTGCATAGAGTCATATTTTGTCCTAAGTGTTGAGTTGTAAATAAATAGAAGTGTGATGAACTTCATTATTAGAGCATTGTCCCATGTGAGGAAAGCATGATAGAGACTATGATTCCCCCACAAGTCGGGATGAGACTCCGGACTTTATGAAAAATAAAATAGGCCAAAGAAGCCCAAATAAAAAAGAGAGGCCAAAGAAGCCCAAAGAAAAAAAAGAAAAAAAGAAAAAATTGAATGTGAGAAAAAGAGAGAAGGGACAATGCTACTATCCTTTTCCACACTTGTGCTTCAAAGTAGCACCATGATCTTCATGATAGAGAGTCTCCTATGTTGTCACTTTCATATACTGGTGGGAATTCATTATAGGACTTGGCTTGTATATTCCAATGATGGGCTTCCTAAAAAATGCCCTAGGTCTTCGTGAGCAAGCAAGTTGGATGCACAACCACTTAGTTTCTTTTGATGAGCTTTCATACATTTATAGCTCTAGTGCATCCGTTGCATGGCAATCCCTACTCCTCGCGTTGACATCAATTGATGGGCATCTCCATAGCCAATTGATTAGCCGCGTCAATGTGAGACTTTCTCCTTTTTGTCTTCTCACATAATCCCTATCATCATACTCTACTCCACCCATAGTGCTATGTCTGTGGCTTACGCTCATGTATTGCGTAAGGGTTGAAAAAGCTGAAGCGCGTTAAAAAGAATGAACCAATTGCTTGGCTAAAACCGGGGTTGTGCATGATGGGAGCATTTTGTGTGACGAAAATGAAGCATGGCCAAACTATATGATTTTGTAGGGATAGCTGTCTTTGGCTATGTTATTTTGATAAGACATGATTACTTTGTTAGTATGCTTGAAGTATTACTATTTTTATGTCAATATTAAACTTTTATCTTGAATCTTTTGGATCTAAACATTCATGCCACAATAAAGAAAATTACATTGAGAAATATGCTAGATAGCATTCCACATCAAAATTTCTGTTTTTATCATTTACCTACTCGAGGACGAGCAGGAATTAAGCTTGGGGATGCTTGATAGTCTCCAACGTATTTATAATTTTTGATTGTTCCATGCTATTATATTACCCGTTTTGGATGTTTAATGGGCTTTACTAAGCACTTTTATATTATTTTTGGGACTAACCTATTAACTGGAGGCCCAACCCAAATTGTTGTTGTTTTTGCCTATTTCAGTGTTTCACAGAAAAGGAATATCAAATGGAGTCCAAATGGAATGAAACCGTCGGGAGAGTTATTTTTGGAACAAATGCAATCCAGGAGACTTGGAGTGGACGTCAAGAAAGAAATGAGGAGGCCACAAGGCAGGGAGGCGCGCCCCAAGGGGTGGGTGCACCCCCACCCTCGTGGGCCCCTCGTGGCTCCACTGACTGACTTCCTTCGCCTATATATACTCATATACCTTGAAAACATCGAGGAGCACCACAAAACCCTATTTCTACCGCTACAACCTTCTTTACCCGTGAGATCCCATCTTGGGGCCTTTTCCGGCGCTCCGCTAGAGGGGAATCGATCATGGAGGGCTTCTACATCAACACCATAGCCTCTCCGATGAAGTGTGAGTAGTTTACAATAGACCTTCGGGTCCATAGTTATTAGCTAGATGGCTTCTTCTCTCTCTTTGATTCTCAATACAAAGTTCTCCTCGATCTTCTTGGAGATCTATTCGACGTAATTCTTTTTGCGGTGTGTTTGTCGAGATCCGATGAATTGTGGGTTTATGATAAAGATTATCTATGAACAATATTTGAATCTCCTCTGAATTCTTTTATGTATGATTGGTTATCTTTGCAAGTCTCCTCGAATTATTAGTTTGGTTTGGCCTACTAGATTGATCTTTCTTGCAATGGGAGAAGTGCTTAGCTTTGGGTTCAATCTTGCGGTGTCCTTTCCCAGTGACAGCAGGAGCAGCAAGGCACGTATTGTATTGTTGCCATCGAGGATAAAAAGATGGGGTTTGTATCATATTGCTTGAGTTTATCCCTGTAAATCATGTCATCTTGCCTAATGCATTACTCTGTTCTTATGAACTTAATACTCTAGATGCATGCTGGATAGCAGTCGATGTGTGGAGTAATAGTAGTAGATGCAGAATCGTTTCGATCTACTTGTCGCAGACGTGATGCCTATATACATGATCATGCCTAGATATTCTCATAACTATGCACTTTTCTATCAATTGCTCGACACTAATTTGTTCACCCACCATAATACTTATGCTATCTTGAGAGAAGCCACTAGTGAAATCTATGGCCCACGGGTCTATTTTCCATCATATAAGTTTCCGATCTTCTTTGTTTTGCAATCTTTTCTTTCCAATCTATATCATAAAAATACCAAAAATATTTATATTATTATTATCTCTATCAGATCTCACTTTTGCAAGTGGCCGTGAAGGGATTGACAACCCCTTTATCGTGTTGGTTGCAAGGTTCTTATTTGTTTGTGTAGGTACGAGGGATTTGCGTGTAGCCTCCTGCTGGATTGATACCTTGGTTCTCAAAACCGAGGGAAATACTTACACTACTTTGTTGCATCACCCTTTCCTCTTCAAGGGAAAACCAGCGCATGCTCAATAGGTAGCAGTAGGCAGGGTGAGTTGCTGCCATGAACTTGGGCAAGGCTGGGTACCCGAGGATGGCGTTGTACGGGAGGCCGATTCGGGCAATGTCGAAGTCGATAAGCTCGGTGAGGTAGTTGTTGCGGGTGCCGAATATGACAGGGAGGCGGATCTGCCCTAGGGGCAGGTGGAGCCTTCGGCGACTCCAGAGAAAGGCTTGGTGGGGTGGAGCCGTCCATGGGGCACATGAAGCAAGCTGAATGCCTCCAAAGAGAGCACATTGAGGCCTGCTCCACCGTTGATGAGGGTCTTGGTGACCGCCATGTTGCAGATGGCGGGGGTGCAGAGCATCGGGAGTGCGTCGATGCTTGTGGTGGTCGCGGGGTGATCCCCTGAGTCGAAGGTGAGGTCAGCTTTAGGCGCCGCCCAGCCCGGGGGAGTTCCCAGCTGTATGCGGGCGGCACCCACTCGGCGAAAGAACTGCTTGACGTAGCAATCCGAGGGCGGCGCATGTGAACCACCGTGGAGGGCTGCGCCAGCGTGGGGCGCTGGCGTCGCGAAGCGCGCGACGAAGAGGCTGCGCAGCTCCTCCCTGTAGGCCACTGAAGACCCTGGCAAGTTGAGCAGCCAGGCACGCGGCGCACCCGCGAGGGACATGGGAAGCCAGTTGGCCATGACCTTTTCGTCGCCGCCGGCGCCCAAACTGCCTCCTCGTACGCTTGGAGGAAACCTGCCGGATCTACCGCACCGTCATAGTGGGGTGGAAACTTCGGCTTGAATTTGGGTGGCCACTGCACCTGTCACAGGGCGGGGGTGAAAGCTCGGAGGCCCTCCGCTCCTCCGAAGGCGCGTGTCGATCCGGTCGATGGAGGAGCGTCCGCCATGAGATAGCAGAGCGCAGCAGACAGAGTGGCGGATCTTCGACGCACCCCTACCCGGCGCGCCAAATGTCAGATTTTGGGTTCCGCAAACCCTTGA
This sequence comes from Triticum aestivum, assembly GCF_018294505.1. NCBI lineage: Eukaryota > Viridiplantae > Streptophyta > Magnoliopsida > Poales > Poaceae > Triticum > Triticum aestivum. Next base: position 118,357,216 of record NC_057813.1, read on the forward strand.
GAGGTTTGAACTCTGGGATGCGTGCAAAGAACTCAACCTCGCCAGTCTACCTACTCGCCAGTCTCACAGCCTAGCTCGTTGAACTCAAGGAAAAGGAGACACAACAGTTTACCCAGGTTCGGGCCACCTTGCGGTGTAAAACCCTACTCCTTCTTTGTGGTGGATTGGCCTTGAGGGGCTGGGGATCAACTAGTACAGTGGAGAACAACCTCAGGAGGTGCTTTCATGAGATCAAGTGAGCTGGTGAGATGGTCAGGGTGGAATGGGTCTCATCCCCCTCTATGGTGGTGGCTAGGTCCTATTTATAGTGGCATTGGTCGTCTTCCCAAATGAAGGCGGGAAGGGATCCCACAATGACCAAATTCGAAGGGAGACAACTAGTACATCTTATCCTGAAAAAAGTAGTCTTTGCCTGCAAAAGCCTCTGGTTGTGACGTCGCGGTGGGCTCGGTGATGACCTCCGTCCTGCCGTCCTTGCGGTCTTGGTCTTGTTGTACGGGAATGGAAACCTTTGACTGATTCCTCAAGACTCCACACCTGCGCTTGCTTCTTTAGCACCAAAGATAAAACTGCTGCACTGCGCCCGCTAGCGCCCGCCAGGCCTTGGTCAACATGGCTCACGTCATCTGAGCCTCACGAGGTGAGACTTGCATAGAGATTTCCGCTCCTTGGGAGCCATCCTGAGGAGGTTGCTTCTCGTGGAGGTCTAGGTGTCGTTCGCCTCGCGAGGCTTGGCCCCTCACGAGGGTCTTGAGGTGTTGATGTCGAAGCTGGGCCGTACTAGGCCGTCGATGGAGCCACGCCATGGGCCGCAGGCAGGCAAGTCTGGGTACCCCCGTTCCTAGAACGCCAACAGAATTGAAAAACTGAAGGGAGAACTTGAGGAGTCCAGGAAGGGAGCCATTACTCAGAAAATGGTGAGTAGAGAATAAGTCATCCGGTTTAAACTGGGTAGGTTGGAAGAGCAGGAGGAGTTGTTGTGGCTCACCGAGGGACACCGCAACAAAAGGTTTTTCAAAGCTTTCGCTACGGAGAGGAAAAAGAGTAACACGATAAAACATTTGAAGCGGGAGGATGGGGTGCGTGGGGGAAGATGGAAGATAATGTGGTGCAGAAGGTGTTACATGTATTGCGAGGCGGCGGTATGCATGAGGGATAGAACGACATGGTTGTAGTACGTACCCCAAAGATAAAAACCTTGAATGGTTAAAAGATCTACACCCGATTAGCCTATCAATATTATATACAAGGTTGTACCCAAGGTCATTGCCAACCGGCTGAAGTACATCTTTGGGTAGATCATTTTGGACAACCAAAGCGAATTTATCCCAGGGTTTATCATTTCGGATAACACTTCTTTTGGCATATGAGATGTCTTAGGCTTTGAAGAGGAAAAAGCGCACAACATGAGCAAAGCATATGATCGTAGTAGAGTTTTCTAGAGAGGATCCTAAACTAGTTGGGCTTATGTGAGGGGTTTATCCAACTCATTTCCAAATGCATTAGAATGATGTCCTACAAATTTAAGGTGAATGACTCATACACGGAGAGTAGGGTGGCCAGGGTGGTCCTCGTATTGAGCCCATTAGTTTAGTAATACTCCATAAAAAAACACAGTGAGGCACAAGGAAGCATCTCAGCCCGAGTGGCGTAGTTGTAGGGTGGCCAGGGTGGTCCATGGACCGCCCTGGAGTTGAGCCCATTAGTTTAGTACTACTCCCTAAAAGAAACACAGTCGGGCACAAGTCAGCGTCTCAGCCCATATACAAGCAAGAGATTGGCTCTTAGGTTATGTCTTCTCGTACGTGTAGTGTTATATGTTAATCGTCCGACGCTTGCTCTCCAGTCTAGAAGATGTTTCTTATTCTCAGAATCCCTTCCCTCTAAAACCCTAGAGTCTAGTGAGCGCCATTGCCTAGCAATGTGAGGTAGAGAGGGAACTCATCGACGGTGACGAACAGGCAGCCAGTGAAGGACGCATGTGCTAACGGGCAGCGACAGACAGGTCATAGGCGGCTGGCGAAGCATGCATGCATGCTCATGCACAACCCTATTAGGCTAAGCAGTTCTTGTTTTCTATTCTACTCCAATCTAAAGCACAAATTTTGATCTCCTTAATTGAAATTATAATTTTCTTTTGCTATGAATATTTGAACGAATTGCTAAGAGTGCAAGCCTTAAAGTTTTTTGCAACTGATAATTGGTAAACTGAACTAATTGAATCAATAGATATTTGTTCCAACTGATAGTTAATAATTTTTTTTGTAAATTGTTGCAAAATGAAGAGCAGAGACAAGTGTTAATGTGGGTGTTTCTGTCACACATAAGTTGTCAGAGCTCTTGTGTCAATTAACTATTTATCCGCAAGGATTAGTATCGTATTAAAAAACAAGTACTTAGAGGTTGAAATAAAGTAACGAGCGTAGAAAGTACTAACATAAAAGTAAAGTACTAAAAGTAAATTGTCAATTTGTCGGTAGTAGGGAGGTTAGGTGCGGGAAAACTCAGATCATGATGTACCTCTAATCTTTTATGTGATTCCACCCTTTGATTTTATGTTCGATAGGCGGGTGACCCTTGAATAGTTGAACTCCATGCAGCGATCGTTCTCCTCTATTGCCCTGCATCAACGTTGTCATATGCATGATCGTTTCAACAATTGTCAATTAAGGTTATAAGACCGGACCAACGCTTTACGTGATGTGGATTCCTGTTACCCTCATATTGTCTTTGCTCCTTATATATACCAACACCCAGTGACGCAGCTATATGTGGGTAGGGTGGTCCTTGGAGCACCATGTAAATCGGCTCAATACTTCATTGTAACAACAACAACAACAACAACAACAACAACAACAACAACAACAACACAGCAGCAGCAACAACAACAGCAACAACAACAGCAACAACAACAGCAACAGTAACAACAACAGCAGCAGCAACAGCAACATCAACAGAACAGCA
>NC_057813.1:118362679-118414907 GCF_018294505.1 Triticum aestivum
GACACACTCACATGTGTCGTCTCCGCCATCTTTCACTGGTCCATCTTCAGAGCAGATTGTGGTGTCAACCTTGGCAGGTCCTCCGCCATCGACGCCACAACGATGCCAAACGACGACCTCCACCTACGCGATTCCATCTCCAAGCAACAGACGTAGATCCATGCTAGGATAGGGTTGCACCACCGTTGTCGTCACCACCCACAAGCGCCACCCAACCCCAAGGTTCCCAAAGCGACGCCTTCAAGAAGGGCACGACGCCATGAGCACTGCCGCCGCCCAACAAAGTTAGGGATTTCACCCGGGATACCTAGGGGAAGGGGAAGTGAGGAGATCAGTCCATGCCTCCAAGGAGGAGAACAACGCCCTCAGGCGTCGCCGCCGGCATGGACGGCCAGGGATTTTGCCCGAACTAGATCCCCGCCACCACCAATGCCTCCTGTACAGAACCGGCGACCAAGGGAAGCGCGGCCCGACCAGGCTGGCCCACACGCAGAACAGGGGAGGAGGGGAGGTGCCAAATCGCGCGCGCAGGCCACCGCAGAAGCCGCCGCCAACGACCACCGGGATCCCGCTGCCCGCGCGGCCAGGATGCCAGATCCACCGCCCGCACGGCTGCTTGCCGGAGCCTGCCGTGCCTCGCCAAAGGAGCCGCCGCTCCAGATCCAGGACTCCCTGCGCAGAGGCAGGGCAGCCGAGGCCCCTTCGCCACCATCCTTGGCGCCCAGGGCTTGCCCGGCGGCTGTCTCAGGCGGCGAGGAAGGGATGGGGAGGTGAGCCCCGGCGGCACGGCTAGGGTTCGCCCCCTTGTCACCCGAGCGGGCGGTGCGGGGGGGGGGGGGGGGGGGGGGGGGGGGGAAGGAGGATCAGACATGTATATGAACCACTGAATGGTGCTCTTTGCAAATCCCCGAAACATAGGTTTTGAATGGGAAAAGTGAACCACTAAAGCTAGTAAAGTACTAAATCTTTGAAAGAGGACAAAATTGACAATATTAGCATTATTTCCAATTGCAATCCAACTCGCAACGATGAGACGAGTTCCGGATAGAACCTTCCGCTCCAATCCAAGGTTCCTGCCATAGACTATGACCAGCAGTGCCAAGCCACGAAAATCAATCGCATGTAACAACTCTCACAAATTATCTTTGCATCTGTCGCAGGAGTTAATTCCCTTTGATCTCACATAATAGCTAAGATCCAACAAAACTCAAAAATTCAAAAATAGGGTGCATCTACTCAATAAATAATCATATGAATGACATTATCAGGATCCGCTAAAGAATGTGTCGATGAAATTACATGTGTGCTGGCGTGAATACATAACAGTGAGTAGACGGAAGCCACTTGAAACTCAGATGGATACATGCATGCTTACACATGTGCCAGCTGCAGTAAATTGGTGCTCCAAAGCGAGCGTGGCGACATGGCGTGTCTAGTGTGGAATGATCGACATACCACTTAAACATACCACCAAATAAGTGTGCAAAAGCAGGTGGGGATGTAATAACCACCTCAATGGTGATATGTGTGCGCATAATTCCGGTACCTCCACCATGTGTAGAATAAAAGAAAAAAGGGGGGAAAAGTTGACTCACATATATGCCAAGCCAACGTCATCAAAGCCTTTCTTTAGCTAACCCTATCTCGCTCATGTGCGGCGCCGCCGCGCCGCACCGGAGCGCCCCCGCCGGCCGCCTCCTCCCATTCACTCCAGCGCCTCCCCCCTCCCCTCCCGCTGCCGTCGGGGGCGTCACAGGCAAAGCCTGTGTGTTGCAGCAGCGGCGGTGTTTCTCCTCAGCGCTCGCTTCGGTCAGGACGACGGCGACTCTGATGGCCGGATCTACAGCAGTGTGTGCGGGGCGGTGGTGGCCAAGCAGGCGGTGGCGTATGGCAGCAGGTCCAGCGGTGGTGCTCGATTGGGGCCCAAATGGGCTTTGATGGGCCGCAACCTCGTGTACCGTTCCATCAATGGCTTGCTATCCCTGGTATCGACCCGCAACTTGAGGACGACGGGGGCTATGACCCTGGGCGTGGTGGTGGTGGCCACCTCCTCCACCAGTGATGGTCGGCCTAAGGCTAGGTGGTCGGATATCCAGATCTGTCATCTAGTTCCGACTGCGAGTTGGGGAAACAGAGTTGCCGGTGAAAACCGAGCCGATGGCGGCGCATTGCATCGTTACCTTTATGAAGGCATCATCGTGTAATTTCTGTCAACTCACTCGTGTTGCTTGAGGGGAACCCTAAGATCTGATAACTCAGATGGATACATGCATGCTTACACATGTGCTAGCTGCAGTTAATCGGTGCTCCAAAGCGAGCGTGGCGACATGGCATGTCTAGTGTGGAATGATCGACATACCACTTAAACATACCACCAAATAAGTGTGCAAAAGCAGGTGGGGATGTAATAACCACCTCAATGGTGATATGTATGCGCATAATTCCGGTACCTCCACCCTGTGTAGAATAAAAGAAAAAAAGGGGGAGGGGAGTTGACTCACATATATGCCAACCCAACATCATCAAAGCCTTTCTTTAGCTAACCCTATCCCGCTCCCATGCGGCGCCGCCGCGCCGCATCGGAGCACCCCCGCCGGCCGCCTCCTCCCATTCACTCCAGTGCCTCCTCCCCTCCCCCCTCCCCCCGCCGCCGTTGGGGGCGTCGCAGGCAAAGCCTGTGTGCTGTAGCAGCAGCGCTGGTGTTTCTTCTCAGCCCGCGCTTCGGTCAGGACGACGGCGACTCGTGATGGCCGGATCTACGGCAGTGTGTGCAGGGTGGTGGCGGCCAGGCAGGCGGCGGCGTATGGTGGCAAGTCCAGCGGCGGTGCTTGATCGGGGCCCAGATGGGCTTCGACGGGCCGCAACCTCATGTACCGTTCCGTCAATGGCTTGATATCCCTGGTATCGACCCACAACTTGAGGACGACGGGGGCTGTGACCCTAGGCGTGGTGGTGGTGGCCACCTCCTCCGTCGGAGATGGTTAGCCTAAGGCTAGGTGGTCGGATATCCAGATCCGTCATCTAGTCCCGACTGCGAGTTGGGGAAACAGAGTTGCCGGTGAAAACCAAGCCGATGGCGGTGTATTGCGTCGTTACCTTTATGAAGGCATCATCGTGCAACTTCTGTCAACTCACTCGTGCTGCTTGGGGGAAACCCTAAGATCTGATAATCCAGATCAGATGATGGCGGTACTGTGGTGTCGTCTCTCTCTTGGGAGCATCAAACTCAAAGGCAAGAGGTGGAGCGGCTTCGTCTTGCATGGAGCTTCGGTGGAGATGTCAAGTCATGCCTGACCGACAAGTTCTACTCTTTGTCATGCCTGGTCGGTAGGTGCTACGCACGACATATCTTCCAGAGACTTCAAGCTGTATTGGCTGGTGGTACTTGGCGGTATGGTGCTGAGGTGTACTATGGTGTCGACTGCGACATGCTCAGCTGTTCGCGTGCAGGGAGGTGGTGCCGTTGGGCGCCGTGGTGGCGTCGACGGCAGCTAGGCCGGGTAAGGTTGATGCGTTAGTAGAGCTCTGAAGATGGAGTGGTGGCAGTTGGCGGCGGTGTTCTCTGAGAGCATGGCAGACCGGTGTGTACCCCAGACCCGGCAAGTGGCTTGGTTGAGGCGTCGGGTCTTAGATGTTAGGCTTGGCTGCTAGGTCTGTGGTATTAGGCCCGGACTATCATCATCTCTGGATAGGAGTAGCGACAGATGTTGCCTAGACGGTGACTTCAAACTTACTGTTGTATTTCTTTGTAAGGTCTTTTATGAATAATTAATGAAGTGGTTGCATGCATCGTCCAGATGCAGAGGCCTGGGTCTTCCTCCTTTTCTGAAAAAAATCAAAGCCTTTCTTTTAACTTAAGTGGTGATCATGACTTGCATATATAAAAGGGGTACTAAGTGTAGTCCTTACTATTAGATGATTTGTTTGAACAAATGCATTGCATGGAATGGAAGGAATGATATGTCATTGTTGTCCTATATGTATTGAAACAAATATAAGGCAAATGTCATGTGTTAATCCAATTCAAATAATAAAAATTTCAGAGGTGTGGAAGTTGTTTACTAAGCAGGAAGAGACCTATGTTGGATGAAACCGGAAATTCAATTTGGCTCCCGGGCCAAAAAATAAATTTTCAAATGTCAAAAAAGGCAAGGCAAATTTTTTATGTGATCTTAGTCGCATCTAAATGCTGCCTGCAAATTTTGAGGCAAAAATGTTAAGCATTTTGGCCTATGAAGAAAACACAAACTAAAGACCAAATGCCACCCCAATGCTGTTTTTTTCACCGATGAAACAATGCGGCTCCGTTTCACATGAAATTTTTCAAGCATGCGTGCGACTAACACGAACATCTAAACAAATCAGAATTTTTTATATTTTTTTTGAATTTACTGCTCATCCTGCAGCATATGCCCCCGGGAGCCAAAAACGCCCCTCCCGGATGAAACCACGAATAGAGCAGCTTGTGGCCGAATCTGACAGAAGAATAAATAGATAAAATGTTAGATTAGATGAAGTAGGGAAGGCCAAAGAGGGATATGATCACTCACCACGCGATGGGAAGTCGTGGCGTATGATGGTAGCTTACTAACGTGCTCCTCGTGTTAGAAGGGAGAGATGGATTTGGTGGAATAGTTCATTGTATTGCTTGAGACTCGTGGACATATATATAGGAGTACAATGATCTACTTGGAATACAAAACAAGCCAGAACAAGTCCTAGTCTATCTCATCTTTCCTAATAATTAATATACTCAACATCCCCCCGCAGTCACAATGGTAGCAACACAGACGGTGAGACTGGAGAAGAATCCGAAGGCAAGCCGACGGACCACCCCCCCCCCCCCCACACACACACAGTCGTAACGGTCGATGCATCACAGAGTCGTGGCTGGAGTGGAAACCGACGAAGCAAGTGGTAACCCTTTGTGCCGTTTGTCGATGTAGCCGAGAGCGTGGGTGGTGGAGCCGTGGTCGAGGTAGCCGTGCGAAGAATGTCGTGGTCGATGTCGAGTCGGGGTAGCCGGTGTCAAGGAAATCGCTGTGGAGCCGCGGGCGCAAGGAGGCGCCGAGTTAGTCGTGGGCGTAGTGGTGCGCCAGGAAGTGGATGACGTTGACGACGTGTCCCGCCGGGGTTGCCAACCCCGGCGACACATCGTAGACGAAGGCACGCGTTGGTGTTGCCAGCATCGGGCATGCATAGACGGACGAAGGGGGTGGACGGGCGGCGGCGGCTATGGGGGTAGCGGCGGCGGCGGCCGAAGAAGAGCGGCGGCGGCGGCTAGGTTAGTAGTGCGGCGGCGATGCTCGAAGTAGGTGAAGAACCCTGGCAGCATGACGAAGACTGGCGCGAACCGTGGCGTTCCCGCGCCAAGGGAGACGACGCGACGCATACCACAGGAAGTCGACGCGCGGGGACGGCAAAGTGGACCGCGGGCCGCAGCACAACGACCCGAAGGGGCGACGCAGCGACGGCGGGCAGGTCGGGGTGACGGCAGGAAGACATCGAGGCGGTGGCGGGGACCGCGGGCCGCGATGCTACGGCCCGAAGGGGCAGTGTAGCGGCGGAGCGTAGGTCGGTGCAACGTGTGGACGGCCTCGGGGCAGCGGCTGGGACCGCGTATTGCGGCATTACGACCCGTAGGGGCGATGCAGCGACGACGCGCGAGAAGAACCACAGGACGGTGGTGCTGCGGCGCGACACAACGGCAGCCCGTTGCTCGATAGATGGAGGGGCGCACTGAACTCGGGGATGATCTTCACGGGACCTGCGGAGGCGCACGTAACCGACGGGCCCGGTCGGTCGGGTGGCATAGATGAGGCGGATCGCGGCAACGAGCGGGTGATCAAGCCGATCGCGCGCGAGGTCATGGGCGCCGCTCGGTGTGGAGGAGGGGTGTCGGCAGAGTCCGAGATGAGGCCGGCGATGACGGACGGCGTGGGACGTCGTGCGGACGAGCTTGTTAGCACCGGCACCCGGGCTGCCAAAGCAGTGCTAGCGCCCGGGCAGCGAGACTCGAGCAACCAACGGAGCAGCGGCGCCCGAGTTGAGGCAGTCGACGAGCCTGACGCAGCCGTCCCAACGCAGCCGAGGACGAGTCAGGTGAGGTAGATCATCGTGCAGACGCGGTGGAGGTGGGTGGCGTGGATCGATTGGCGGGCCGACGTGCGAGCGGCGGCTATGATTGGCCGCCGCATGCACGAGGCCGCCAGGTGTAGGCGATGCAGGTGTCCCGGTCGGAGCAGGGCGGTGACGGCCGGCACAGGGCGACGGGCGGGCCGGCGCGCGGACGACGGCCTTGAGGGCCGCCTGCCACGCGAGGCCGCCGGGTCGGTGAAGTAGCCGACCGGTCGCGTCGGTGTCGGGGTAGAGGCGCGGGATGTCGACGGCGGCGGCGGGCGACGCAAACCGATCAAGTATAGATCAGAAAACCAAAAGAAAAGCCGATCAAAATGACCGGCGAGAGAGCGAAAAAACCCGGAGCAAGAGCTCGGGAAAAAACTCTTTAGGTCAGCCGGCCAACACGGTCGGCGGACGAACCCTAGGTACGGGCGACGCGGCCCCCGGCGGCGTTCATGGAGACCGACCGCCTCGGGGGGGGGGGTGCGAAAGCGGCGACTGCTAGGATTTAGGATCAAGATAAGGCTGATATCATGTTAGAAGGGAGAGAGGAATTTAATGGAATAGTTCGTTGTATTGCTTGAGCCTCGTGGGCATATATATATATATATATATATATATATATATATATATATATATATATATATATATAGACACACACACACAAAAGTCTATGTATTGTGTAAGTCCATGCTCTCTACAATCAAAGCCGTCCATCCAGCATGTGGATCTGTTCCAGGCAAGCTTTGTCTCTTTCCATCTTTGAATTAAACGATTTTCCGCAGCTCTCTCATATTTCCTCTTTTAGCTTGGTGGTCCATAGCCTAGCTGCAGTCTAGACCACATGCCTATGTGTTTGTCTGGCGGGACGGCACCGTTTGACACAAAGAGTTCTGGACTATGCCGGACCTTTTTACGATGTTGCGAGAACAACAGACACTCATTTTAGGCAAAGTGCAATACTATTCGTCAGTGCTTTGTTTTGTTTCTCTGACTAGCACTAATACCATGTCACGGACATCATATTCATCGCGTTTGCAACGAGCAACGCCCTACAACCAGCATGGATTATTTTACAGTTAAGGAAATTTGGGTTATCAAGTTAGCTGCCGGGGAGCATCCATGGACGGTGACAGCCCCTTTTTTCTTTGCAACTGCAGCGAGCCGGATGTTAGGCGTCGGTCTTCAGATTCTAGAGACCATGAACGGCCTTTCCTTCGCTGTGTTGGTTATGTGGGAGGCAGCGAGGAGGACCTGCGTTGGTTATGTGCATCAAGTTTAGTAGTATGTAGTCCTATTTTTTGTTATGTCGGTATCTTCAGTTATGATACGATTTGTATCATGTTGTAACCAACATATTCATTGCCATGTACTGCATTAGACGCATTGTTATCAAATGGATTTACCAGATTTCTTTCACCTGATCTCAATTATCTCAGTTGTACATGCACCATTGTGTCGAATGATTTCTGTCCTATTATTTCTCTGAAAATCCAGCTTCAGTTTGCACTCTATTTTCGACAGTTGACACATTAATCTTCAGACATAACCAGTGGTTTTGTTACCTTTCCTTCACTTCCACCCAAAAGCACAACTAGAAAAGTTGAATCTTTTCGTTTCAGAAGGCAGCCTTGGCTGCACCTTAGTTTGCTATACACACAAATATAGCAATGTGCATCCATACTTTCCATCTTAACACTGTCCCAGAATAGCCGTTCATGTGTCTATGTGTTCGGTCAACCGTGCAGCAATTGTGTGTGTAACACGCCTAGTGTATGTCCTCTAGTTAACACAACTTTCTTCAAATTGGCCTAGCGTCAGTCTAATGTATGTCCTCTAGTTAACACAACTTTCTTCAAATTGGCCTAATGTGTGTGTAACACGCCTAGTGTATGTCCTCTAGTCTGAACCAAAACAGTATGCTCAAAACCAGGATAAAAGCTTGAGCCGTAGCTGTCGCCTGTCAGGATTCCTGAGGCGCATAGTATCCCTACATCACACAAATCTTCAGAGGCTTCAGTCATTCACGGGTCCATCATTGCAGGCTGTTGCAATTTTTTTCTTGCCCCCTCCACTCACCTCTAACCCAACTAATGATCCGCTTATTACCCCTTACAGAACTTCATAAACACGCTTCATTACCCCTTACAAAATTGCATAAATTGACGAACTGTCTGTCGCATTTGACCCAATATACTAGCAATAAAATTAATGGATATACTCCGATGAGGCCACGCCACCACGGTGCCATCTTCTGCTGATCTTTTCCTAATCTTTAGTTTAGTTTGGAGGGATTCAACGAGGTGAGGACGGCATCACCTTCTTCGACGAGGCCGCCCGTCACCACACTCCTGCTGTCCGTGGGGAGGAATGATAGCTTCATGCGGCAGCGCCGACTATCAAACCACGGCAGGGACTGGTTTAGTCTTGTGCTTGTTAGGAATAAACCGTGGCGGGTGTGCCATGTGCGGGTGTGCGTTTATGTCGCGGTGCCGGCGCGTGTGTGTCACGTTAGAGTCCGAGGCCGTTGGTGTTTTGGGTAGTAGCCGCAGCTGGTGTTCTGTTGAGCAAGCCCGAGTCGTCCGGGCGTTGCGTCGTGCGTGTGTGTGCCCATGTATAAACCCTCCATGTATACACGAGACCACAAATTTCTTTGCTTAGTGTCAGAGTTCCAGACTGGAACAACAGACGCGTCAGCACTAGTCCAGTCTAATGGTAGTCAGGTCAAAGGCTACTTTAGCTTGCTATAGTACTCCGATTTCACGAGTACGTACTGGTTTTCCTGACCTCCTAGTGGTCAGTCTAAGACTGTTAAAGCACGCACGATGGCCATGCTATTATAACGTAATTCTCTCTGTGTGCTTTAACACAACATTTGACTTTTGAACTGCTTAATACTCCATCTTTTTTTTAGTTTGCATATAAGATCTTGTCAAAGTCAAACTTTGTAAAGTTTGACCAACTTTGTAGGAATATAAAATCAACGTCTATAATACTAAAATTATATGGTATGAAAATAAATTTCATGATGCTTTTAACAATATTGATTTCATATTGTGAATCTTGATATTTTTTTCTATAAACTCAGTTAAAGTTAACAAAGTTTTACTTTGATCAAATCTTATATGCAAAGTAAAAAGAAACAGAGGGGGTACATATTAGGGCATAATGACAAAACAGATGTAGGGATAACTTTTATCTTCCTTCTAGTTTATGTAATTAATAGGACAATAACAAATCTGTTGCCAACGTTTAGTGCACATAAAGTGAGCAGGGCAAATAGTTAATCCCTTATATTGCTGGCACAGGCAGCAAAACAACTAAATGGAAGTGGCGAATTATTTTACAGAAAGTATCCAAAAGTAAGAGTTTGTCTTGTTGATGGATGTGGCTTAGCAACTGCAGTGCTGCTCAAGACCATCCGTTTAGATACAAAGTAGTTTTTGTTTGTGGAAGCTGTTCTAAGAGTATCTTTAGCAAACCCCTTAAAACGTACGAAACTGTAAAATAACCACCGGTTTACAGTTTTAGGCGGAAAAAACGACCCGAATAGAACTCGTAAATGACTCCGACCTGTAAATTTTTTTAAGGGGCGCGGAAAATATCCCCGCCGAACATGTGAAATAAGGATTTCGGAGCCAACCCGAGGGTGTCCTGTATATGCGAAAGACCGTTGGCGAGAGTCCAACTGCCATCAGAACCTTCATGGCTCGCTCCCGGCTGCCGCTTCGTCCGTCCCCGGCCGCCGCCCTGCTCATCCGGGAAGCCACCCTACCCACTCGGGCCGCCGCAGCCCCGCTCGTCCAGGCCGCCGCCCTACTCGTCCTGCCCATCCGGCCGTCACCCCGCGCGTGTCCGCCGCCGCGCCTCCTGTCTCCTCCATGACACGGCCACCGGGGAAGCCCGGCTCGCCCCTCGCGCTCCAGCTCTACTGCATCTCGGGCGGGATCGTTTGTGTGACTGGCGGCAGCGGTTTCATCGGCTCCTGGCCTCGCCCCGCGCTCTAGCTCTACTACATCCCGGGCGGGCGAAAGGCGATCTCCTGGAGGTGGACACGGCCAGTCGCCGGGACGGGCAAAATGAGCACCTAATCCGGGCTCAGATGCCACCCATTAGGAAGGTGCGCGTCTGACCATGGCAGCGGTGTGCCGGTCTCCCAGTACCGGCGCGCGGCTCACTTCAACCTTCACGTACGGCCGGAAGCGTGGCGTGGCCGGCAGCGGGTAGATGGAGAAGGAGGCTGGGGAGGTGGAGTGGCTGGCCCGCGCTTCCAGACAAGGCGGACAATGACCTCGCCTCGTGGTCGTGCTTGCTCCTCTTGCTGGGGTGCCACTTCCAAAACCCCATGGCCGGTTGGGAGCGAGGTGGGCGGCGGCTAGGTTTTGCGGTCTCCAATTGAGAGGGCAGTGGTAGGGAAGCAAATGGGGACGAGGAAGTGGAATTGGCAGTGGAAGTCCACAGCTCCAGCATTAAAAAAGATATGGTCGGGGGCCGTCTGCGTGGCTGACTTGCGGGCCCAACCACCCGTGCTTATTGACTAGGATAGGTGGGCGGTAGTTGGGTGCCCGACACGCGGGCCGGAGACGGATGCCGCGTGCCCGTTCGCTCGTTGTCCGCGCGGCCGCAAAGCTCGCTCAACTTTGCACCATGAATGGGGCGAGCGGACGAAAAACGGACGGGATTTGAGGATGGGGATGCGCGTTGGGCCGGCTAGTCTGTCCGTTTGGATCCAAACGGACGCGGCCGTACCATTTAGGGGTCAGCATTGGAGTTGGCCTTAGCGCTCATGGTGGGTATCCGGTGAACTTGGTCGCCTACGCATTGCCACGTATAGAAACAAAAAGGGTTTTGGACAGGGGCAATAACAGGTGGTACTAGGAGTGTAGGGCTCCTTCGATCGGGTCCATATCATGTAGGGATCCTTCGATTAAAAAAAATCGTAGGAAATTTGGAGGATTTGAATCCTTGAGGATTATTTTCTATGTTGTTGTTTGATTCATAGGATTAAATCCTATAGGAATTTTCCTTATAATTTCTTTGCACTAATTTCTACAGGATTTCTAGCATCCACTCAATCCTCTTTGAAGGAATCCACTGTTTTTCCTATGATTCAATCAAACAAAGCAAAATCTTGTAGGGTTGAGATGAGCATGACATTTCAATCTTGTCTTTTTTTTCTATTCTTATCTTTTTAGAACCCTACGAATCAAAGAGGCCTGTAATTTTTCAAGGAGGTAGCGAGAAATAGATCGCTAGCTACTGGGAGAGAGGGTATGTGCATGAGAGAGCGAGCCATAATGAGAGAGTGATAGAGAGGGGTGCGTGCACCCCCTTCCCTTCTTTTATATTTGATTCATGCACTAATCGATATGACTACAACTGGGGGAAAATACCCGTGTCTTGTGGATCTCGTATTGAGTAGGGCAAACTTTATTTTTGATATCGTGAACTCTTTTTTGAATATGACTGACACCTTTTGTCGCGGTCACTTGGCGCTTTCTTGATAATTGTGGTATGTAGAATATGGCAACAGAATCAACAATTTTATTTCTTTGCACCGAAAAAACTCATAAATTTATTTCTCTATGCATATGCATATCAATAGCTCTAAGTATAATATTGTGTACATCAACCACCTCTCTCTCTCTATCTGTCTCTCTCTCTCACACACACATGCACACTCTATCAGTCTCAATCACCTCCCTCTCTCTCACACACACACAAACATATATAGTCGGTCTCAATCCACCCTCCCCCCTCTTAGTATCCATTTGATTCGTGTGCTAATCGATATGACTACAATGGAGAGAGAACATGTGCACATCTTATGGATCTGGTATTGAGCATGATGGACTTTATTTTTGTGCATCACGAACACTTTTCGAATATGACCGGCACCTTCATAGTGGTCACGTGGCGCTTTCATAGTAATTATGTTATGTAGATAGTGACTAACGAATCAACAATTTCATTTTTTATTAGAAAAACTCATCAAATCCCCCCTCCCCCCGAGCAACCCGACAACGGTGAGTACCCGCGACGACGCCTTCAAGAAAGGTTCTTGTGCGCAAAAGAAAAGGTTCCCTCAGTCGGGGATATGCATGGTTCTGGTAATATAAAATGGATGTTGTATAAAATCTAACGATGAAGTGGTTCTGACCATGTAAAACGGAAGTTATGTGTGGTCTAACAATGCGATGACACGTTGTGAATGGGTTATGTAATCAATTAAAAACTGACATGGCAATATAACACAACATCGTCGTCCGGAAAGCATGCATGGTGTGGAAAGTACAGGTAGTTGCAACGTCATCGGTATATGAAAGGTTCGCGTTCACATGCAATAGGGTGCCCCATGTGCAGGTATGCATGGTTCCGACAATGTAAAATGAAGGTTCATGTGTAATGTAAGTGTTATGGTGATGCTATATTTAGTTCTCTCTCTCTCTTTCTCTCTCTCTCTCTAGTGCTTTAACATCGGATGGTGTCGAATGATGTCGGTGGGTGCAACAACCACCTTATGGAGAAGGTTCTTGTGCGCAAAAGGAAGGTTCCCTCGGGTGGGTGTGCATGGTTCCATCAATGTAAGACGGAGGTTCTTGTGTGATGTAAGCCTTGCGATGATCTCTCTCTCTCTATCTGTCTATCTATCTATCTATCTATCTATCTATCTATCTATCTAGTCCTTTAACAATGGATTTAACGCGCGCGCATCATAAAAAACTCATATGGTGTCGAATGTTGTTGGTGGGTGCAACGACCACCTTATGGTGAAGGTTCTCGTGCGCACAAAAAGGTGCCATCGGGTGGGTATGCATGCTTCCATCAATGTAAGATGGAGGTTCTTGTGTAATGTAAGCCTTGCGGTGATCTCTCTCTCTTCCTTTAACATCGGATTTAACGTGCACGCATCATAAAAAAACTCATACCGTGCACAGTGGCTCCCGGACCCGTTACCTCTGCCCATCCCTGATGAGCCAGAAGCAAAGTCCGCCATCTGGCAACCCCAACACTGCACCATTGGTCCATTCCACCTCACTCCAGCCAAAAAGTGACCCAACCAGACACCTCATATCATCCCTATACGTTCGAGTTGTCCGCAAACCCTCATGTTGTGACCAAAAATTGGGAGGATATAAGGGCTTGCGGATGTGCCTGGACACAATGATTGTGGAAATTAGTGTGGTAGTTCACATGCTAGTTCTCGGAGACACACGATCCTGTGGTATATATGTTTTGTTTAGTAGATGTCATTTTAAGAGCATTCAATATATGATGGCTCAGAATAGAATTTGAGAGGGAGGTTAACATGTAGAGAGAGAGATGAAGAGAGAGTTAGAAGTGAGGGCAAAACATAGCATGAGAGTGAGAGAGTGTATAGGCAATAGGGGGAGAGGAATGCGACCGTTAGTTGTATCTCGTGATTGATAATTTAAGATACCATTGTATGGATCCTACACGCACCTTTTATTACAAATCATGCACCTTTATTTGCTTCTCTGAGTACCCTCTAGTCAACATATGGGCGCCTTGCACTTAGTCTTAAGGCACCCAACATGTGTTGTGTGAGAGAGAGTAGGGGGTGATATCTTGTTTTCTTGTGTAGTAGATGTCACTTTTAAGAACTATGGATGTGATATCTAACAACATTAACCAATCATGGAACCCTATACTCGGTCAGGAGAAATGCTTAGGATAGAAGGAGAGAGAGTGAGAGAGGGGTTTGGGTGGGGTAAAGACATAACGAGAGTGAGGGAGTGTGGAGAGAATAGGGGAAATAATAATGCGACCTTTAGTGTGTATCTCTTTATCGATAATTTGAGGTACCACCATACGCATTGTGTTGGTATCGTCATATCGTCATAAGGACACAAAAACCTTCATTTTTCATTGGCCGGATCTTACATAATCGAGTGCACTCTTTTAATTGGACCGGACACTTTTTTATACCATGGGCGTTGTACCCATCGTAACACCACCCCGTTTCCGTTGGCGCTCTTGACCCTATCTCTCTCTCTCTTGTGTGTGTCTATGCGCTAACGCTTTATGTGGTTCTACACACTTAAGAGTAAAACATAATAATGAACAGACAATTGTAATTGGAAACATGCATGTAACACCCCTCATGGTGTTCTTGTATGGCTGTATCATCATGATGACACCAAAACATTCATTTTCCATTGCCCAAACCTTACACAATCATAAGGGTGCACTCTTTCAATTGGACCAGGCACCTTTCTGTTGGCCCTCACGACCTCTCTCTCTCTCTCTCTTGTCTAGGCACCAACACTTGATGTGGTTAACTCACTTAAGACGAAACAATAATAATAATGGACAATTATAATTGAAAACATGCAAGTAACACCTGTCATGTTGTTCTGGTATCGCCGCATCGTCATAAAGACATGGGAACCTTCATTTTCCATTGATTGAACCTTACACAATCGTATGTGTGCACTCTTTTAATTGGACAGGGCACCTTTTAGTACCATGAGCGTTGTACCCATCGGAGCACCGCCCCGTTTCCGCCATGAAGCACGCACGATCATTCGCTTGTCGTACAGGCACCATCTACAAGTCGGTACCTTGTAGCCGTGAAGCACTTACCATCTATAACAACTACGTACACTTCACGGTTGAACACCATGTTTTCTCACGTACTTACTAAATGTATAGTAGAGAAAAATTCGCTGGCATCGCGAACATGCACCATATATAACCATGTCGAGCTCTTTTATGCTTGGCAAACGGATACCTTGGGCTCCCCTTTCCTCCCGCATCGCTCCCGTGGGCGATGGGGAGGAACCCTAGCCGCCACCACCCCAAGTCTCCCACCAGCCCTTCCTCCCCCACGCCGCCACCATAAGACGCAATCAGGCGAAAGCCTACCGACATCGTTGTGGCGGCTGATATCGTCCCTCGCATATAGTGTCTTGGCGTAGGATGGGGTCGCTGGGGGCACCGTGTGCTTGCGAGGCACGGTGGTGCGATGAAGGGTCCTCCGATGGTGCTGCTCAGGCTCCTCTAGTTGCATGGCTGACTGCGTTGAGGTGGGATAGGACCTCGGCGCCGATGGCTACAGATCGAGGTCCACCTAGATCTGTTGAAAGGCAGTTATGTGTGGCGTGGGTTGTGGGTAGTGTGGGCCTCGATGGTTGTAATCCGATGGGAGATGGTGGCCGCTGGAGTTGGTGGTGGGTGGCAGCGTGCGCGTCCAGTGTGGAGTTGTGGGTTGGCAGCTAGTTCAGGGCAGGGGGGCCCTGCACCTTGCCATGATCTAGTTGGACCACTGGGTGCTTGCGGTGGTAGGCGAGGTGGCCACAGCGGCTTTGGCGACGGCGGTTGGTGTGGGTGCTGGTAGCTCATCCCTTCTCCTAGGTCTGGACCGGTGGCACGAGGTGCTTGCGTGGTGGAGATGGCCGAGACCTGGGGCTCGTGCTCGACCGGATTGGCTTGAGGCTCGACACGGGTCAGAGCTCCCGCTTCGTGTAGGTGATGGTGGGCTTGGTCCGGGTGGTGTCTGCAGGCATTGAGGTCCCTTTCCTCGCGGATGCGGTGGTCGTTGGTGGTGGTCGGGTCTCCACTACTCTGTCGGGCCGATCGGTGCCGAAGACCACTGACATGGCTTCGTGCGAGCATGCTAGACGATGGCCGTCAGTAGTGACGGGGTTGTGTCTCCCCCGATCCACGAGGGATGGCTTGAGTTGCAAGCGTGGGCGCCTCTTACCGTGGAAGCGTCGACCCAGACTCTGTTTCTGATGCCGGGCTAGGAATGAAAGGAGATGCTTTTTACTCCTATTTGTGGTGGATGCACCATGATCTGGGTGGTTGGTGCTGTCTCGGATATGGATGCCAGGGCGATGACCTCGAATGGCGGTCTGCATGCTCTCTCCGAGGGGCACCATGCGGTGGTAATGGCTTTTCCTCTTGGTCGTGTGGGCTGTGAGAGGTAGCAGCGGGTGGCTCGGGCGTGCACTCTGTCTCCGATAATAGTGATGCCCTGATCCAGACATGGAGTTCTGACCTTGCCGTGCTTGTCCTGGAGATCTCGGGGGAGGTGTCGAGCAAAAGCTCTGCGCTTTGTCACCGATGATGATGACGCTCACGGACGTCGTTTTCTTCTTCAAGACATCGTCTGGGTTTCAGGTGTAAACCATTGTCCATTGTGAACTCGGCAACGGCAGCGCTTAGCATGTTCTCCCTCCTAGGGGTGTTGTCGTGGATCTTAAGTGTTATATATATTTAGCGCGGCGTTGAAACCAGTTCCTCCTGTGCTCTCTCTCGGCTACCTCATAAACTTAGAATGTAACAATATACTTAACAACCAGGTGAGCGATAAAGAAGCATCTTACAGACCTTTTCTGTCGTGTATTAAAAAATCATTGATATACATCGCACAATTAAATGGTGGCTTCTCAAAAGCGGTCAAATGTTTTTGTCCTTGTGGAAGAATAGACATAAGTCCTAGCGTGCGTACCAAGTGTTCTTCTGCACACTCTGAAACATACTATGGCAAGCCTCTGTAAAACACTGTACCGAAATACAGTACTACAAGGCTAGGACGCTGAGAAACTACAGGCCCATGACTATTTTCTAGTAGTATGTGTTTCCAGCTAGCATGCATGCACTGAATCAGCCTGCAGGCCGTCTTTCCACGCAGCTCATTGATGTACATCTCTCCTCGCATTTTGTCTGTCTTTCCATGCAAAACGGGGTCGCTGCTTGTCAAAGAGGTAGTCACGGACAGTCAAAAATACTCCATATACTAGACGCCACAGCAAGTCCCGGCCTCGCATCTTGTCATATCGATCCACAAACCCTAGCTACGGCCGCAGTTCTTCTCTTTCCAAAGGAGCGAGTTCTCCGGCGAACTAAATGAATCAGTCCGGTGGAACAACATCAGCAGGCGGTGATGGAGGGGGCTCAGTTGGTCTGGATTCAGGTATTCCATGTCAATCTTATACAGTTCTCATTCTTTTAGGCTGGTAGATCTAGAAAAAACAAGATGCGCCGCATGAGCTTCCGTATATACTAGTTTGTTTGGGATTGATTACGAGGCCGTTTTTTCTCCCATCGCCTGAATAGTATTTTTCTAGTCTATTCTGATGCGTGGATTTGTTATTTTTCCTCCAAGATATGCATATGTATCGTTAAATATAATCTAGAATGCTCAGCCTTGTATGTTTCCTTTTTTACATCTATGGAAAAAAGACGAAAACAAGACTCAAGCGAACGTATTACAAGGCGACACGGTTCAGGGAGAAAGCAAGGTTCAGGCTTCTCCTAATTTAGATGAACACGATGTAAACTCTGAAGGTTGGACAAGAAGAGAACGGTACTGTGAATTCTAAGATTCCTAGTTGCCTTAGTATGCTGCGTCCTGTAACAATTTATAATCATCTTATATGACCACACATACAGGAATCGACAGGGCGCTGCGTTCAGGAAACCATGTTCAGACAGATGCATCCAGATGGAGATAGCACTTGGAAATGCTGGGAAGATTGGGCAGGAAGTTGTTTTTCAGCCATTTAAAGGGATGGAATTCGACTCAGAGAAGGATGCATTCGAATTTTTCAATGCATATTCTTGGGAAATTGGTTTTGGTATCAAGCATGGCAATAAGTACATCAACAAGCACGGATTCAAGACAAAGCAGGACCTTTTGTGCTCATGCGAGGTAAGTAAGTACAGTAAACGCGTATGATTGGGCAATAATAATATTCTTGTTCTGACTCTGAGTTTTGCATTTAGGGAACTCACAAAAAATTCAACTCTAGGTTGTGACGCCTCCGATTTAATCGTACACTAATCATGCACGCAAATGTGTACAATCAAGATCAGGGACTCACGGGAGGATATCACAACACAACTCTAAAACATAAATAAGTCATACAAGCATCATAATACAAGCCAGGGGCCTCGAGGGCTCGAATACAAGTGCTCGATCATAGACGAGTCAGCGGAAGCAACAATATCTGAGCACAGACATAAGTTAAACAAGTTTGCCTTAAGAAGGCTAGCACAAACTGGGATACAGATCGAAAGAGGCGCAGGCCTCCTGCCTGGGATCCTCCTAAGCTACTCCTGGTCGTCGTCAGCGGGCTGCACGTAGTAGTAGGCACCTCCGGGGTAGCAGTCGTCATCAACGGTGGCGTCTGGCTCCTGGGCTCCATCGTCTGGTCGCAGCAGCCGAGTAGAGATAGGGGGAAAAGGGGGAACAAGGCAACCGTGAGTACTCATCCAAAGTACTCGCAAGCAAGGATCTATACTACATATGCATGGATATATGTGTAAAGGGCCATATCAGTGGACTGAACTGCAGAATGCCAGAATAAGAGGGGGATAACTAGTCTTATCGAAGACTACGCTTCTGGTCACCTTCGTCTTGCAACAGGTAGAAGAGGGCAGTCTGAAGTCCTCCAAGTAACATCACATAGCAATAATCCTACCCGGCGATCCCCTCCTCGTATCCCTGAGAGAGAGCGACCACCGGTTGTATCTGGCACTTGGAAGGGTGTGTTTTATTAAGTATCCGGCTCTAGTTATCATAAGGTCAAGGTACAACTCCAAGTCGTCCTGTTACCGAAGATCATGGCTATTCGAATAGATTAACTTCCCTGCAGGGGTGCACCAACTTACCCAACACGCTTGATCCCATTTGGCCGGACACACTTTCCTGGGTCATGCCCGGCCGCGGAAGATCAACACGTCGCAGCCCCACCTAGGCTCAACAGAGAGGCCAGCACGCCGGTCTAAACCTAAGCGCACAGGGGTCTGGGCCCATCGCCCATAGCACACCTGCACGTTGCGTACGCGGCCGAAAGCAGAACTAGCCCCCTTAATACAAGAGCAGGCTTACGTTCCAATCCGGCGCGCGCCACTCAGTCGCTAGCGTCACGAAGTGCTTCGGCTGATACCACGACGTCGGGATACCCATAACTACTCCCACGTAGATGGTTAGTGCGTATAGGCTCGTAGCCAACTCAGATCATATACCAAGATCTCGTTAAGCGTGTTAAATATCTGCGAACGCCGAACAGGGCCAGGCCCACCTCTCTCCTAGGCGGTCTCAACCTGCCCTGTCGCTCCGCCACAAAGTAACAGTTGGGGGCCGTCGGGAACCCAGGCCCACCTCTACCGGGATGGAGCCACCTGTCCTTCCAGCCCCCACATCAGAATCACTTGCGGGTACTCAACGAGCTGACCCGACTTTAGTCATCATCTGTATAGTATGTATATATTTATAGTATATACCCGTGATCACCTCCCAAGTGATCACGGCCCGATAGTATAGCAAGGCAGACCGACAAGAGTGTAGGGCCACTGATGGAACACTAGCATCCTATACTAAGCAGTAGGATAGCAGGTAAAGGTAACAACAGTAGTAGCAAGGACAGGCTATGCAGCAGTATAGGATTAACTGAAAGCAGTAACATGCTACACTACTCTAATGCAAGCAGTATAGAGAAGAGTAGGCGATATCTGGTGATCAAAGGGGGGGGGCTTGCCTGGTTGCTCCGGCAAGAGAGAGGGGTCGTCAACTCCGTAGTCAAACTGGGCAGCAGCAGCGTCGGTCTCGTAGTCTACCGGAGATAAGAGGGGGAAGAAACAATGAATACAATGCAAACATAAACACAACGATGCGTGACGTGACAATGAGCGGTGCTAGGTGTGCCCTAACGTGGTATGAGGTGGTACCGGTTAAGGGGGGAAACATCCGGGAAGTATTCCCGGTGTTTCGCGTTTTCGGGCAGAGAGCCGGAGGGGGAAAGTTGCGAGTTCGATAGGTTAGGGGTGTGTGGCGGACGAACGGACTGCGTATCCGGAATCGTCTCGTCGTTCTGAGCAACTTTCATGTTGAAAATATTTTAATCCAAGTTACGGATTAAAAGATATGATTTTCTAAAGATTTTATTAATTTCTGGAATTTAATTAATTATTTAATTTAATCCGAAAATGGAATTATGACATCAGCATGATGTCATGTTGACATCAGCAGCCAACATGGATTGACTAAGTCAAACTTACACGTGGGTCCCATTTGTCATACTCTGTTAGCTAATTAACAGTAGTTAATTAGGTAAATTAGTCATTAGGTTAATTAACCTTATTTAGTTAATTTAATCAGAATTAATTAAGTTAATTATTTAGTTAATTAACTAATTAGTTAATTAATTTTATTAGTAATTAATTATTTATTATATTTTTATATATTTTATTTTTTAATTCTTTTTTTATAAACGTTCTGGGGCTGGGGCCGTTCGGTCAGTGGCCTAAGGCCTTATCGGGCACAGGGGGAGCGGGCGCTGGGTGCTACGGTTACGGGCGCCGGGGCGTGATGGCGCCCGAGCGGAGGCCGAGCACGGGCGGCGGCCAGCGAGGGGCCGCGGCGGAGGCCGGCGCAGGGCGCGCGGAGGGTCGCCGCAGAGGTGCGGCCGGTCGAGGGCGACAACGGCGAGCGAGAGGCGCCGGTGCACAGGGGGGGCTGCGAGCACACGGGGAAGCCGGAGACGGCGCCGCGGCGGCAGTTGGCCGGAGCAAGAGGCGGGCGAGCGCGAGGCGCGTGGGTCGGCGAGGCCAGAGCAGCGCCGGTGAGGCGGGACCTCGCACGCGGGAGAGTGACGAGCGGGAACTGGAGCGGACGCGGTCAGGGTCAGGCGCGGTCGAGGCGAGGACGGCCAGTGAGCCACGGTGGTGCGGCCCGGGACAGAGGGGAAAGGAGGGGGGGTCCTCACAGCGGTGCGTAGGGCAATGGCAGCGGTTGCCGAGGAGGAGGACGGGGACGCGTGCGTTGCCGGAGATGAGGAGGCGGTCCGGCGAGGTGGCATTCCGACGAGGGAGGCTTCGGGCGGCGGCGGGCGTCGGGGTCGGGGACGAGGCAGTCCGGCGACGGCGCGGCCGCGGAGGAGGCGGCGACGACCGAGCGGCGCCGTTGCGGTGGCGCCAGCGGTGGGGCGACAGCAAGTGGGGACGGGGCGCGGTTGACCGCGATCGAGCGGGGGAAGGAGATGGGGATCGAGCAGAGGAGTGGGGGGGGATCGTGCCGATCCACCGATCCAGATTGGATCGAGAGGGGGAGGAGGAGTGGCGACGTGGGGGAAGTGGGGTGCCGGTGGTTTAGGGTTTCGGGTAGTGGGGGTGGATAAGGGAGCGGTGGTGGGCTGGCCGGTTGGCCCTTGCCAGGTTCGGCCGGCCTGGTGGGGTGGCCGACTGGGCCGGCTGGGTCGAGGCCCAGTGGGGGAAGCGGGGGTTCTTTCCCTCTTCTTATTTTTATTTGCTATTTTTGCTTTCTTTCAGTTTCCTTTTATTTTAGCTTTAGTAAATTACCAAAGTGGCACCTAAATAGATTTAACAAATTTATGCCACTGCCACAATAGTTTAATACTTATGACAATTTAGTTTTGAAAATGTTTATTATTTTTAAAGCATTTAAATAATTGTATTTGCTACTGTTATATTCATTTTAGAGTATTTAAACATTTTATAAAAGTGTGGTTTCTCCACCATAATTACCTATGCATTATTTGGCTCACTCCGAACATTTTAGTTTTAATACTTGAAAACTTTTATTGTTTACTTGATTTTGAATTTGAATTTGAATCGGTTTTTGAACTAACGAGAGATTATCAACAGTAACCGAGGTGACGTGGCATCCTTAGTAGAGGGTTACTGTAGTTTAATTACCCGGGCGTCACAAATCTCCTCCACTACAAGAAATCTCGTCCCGAGATTTAAGAGGTAGTGAAAGGGGGGAAGGTTCGGTTACGAATCTAGCGGGTCTTCTCATTCTGGCTTGCTCTTCTCGAAGAGAACCGGTCCAATACATTGATGTCTTCATTTCTCTGCTTCAGGTCCTTATGATGAAGTCGGCATCTTTTCTTCGGGATCTTCATCGTATTTACGAATAGGTAACGGGGTAGATCGAAAACGACAGAATGCTATAAGGGTAATAACCTGGGATTAACCCATGAATGAGCATATGAGTACCTCTCGAGTTGAACAAATAGAACACATCGAGAGTAAAGTTGGAAGGTCCAACAAGAAGTTTCAGGCAGCCAGGCAATCGTTCAATGCCTAGTCAGAAGGTGAAAGGGGTTTCAAGCAACGGAATAATTATTGTTTTCATTGCCAGAATTGATGATCTCATCGGAAGGTGGCTCATGAATTATGTACGAGTCCACGCAGGAGGAATAACTTTGGGAACAGGGGGTGTACAGGAGAGTCAGGTTTCGATCCTGGTGGAACTGTGGGTTATGGGCCCACCATGTGGGTTAAAAGTAGGAAGGGCGGTAATGTCTCGCACGATCATGTAAGCAAGACATGTCAGAGGATAGCCTGTCAGTTATGTCGACAACAACATCGATACCAAGGGCGAGGGACGAAGAGAACCATTTTCCTGCTCGTTGAACGAGGCGGACCAATAGGCAAAGTTCCCGTCCGTCGGTGGCTACCGAAATGTCGTCAACACTAGAAACAGGGTCTTACTGACAAAGTTGTACATCGAGGTGTTTGCACAAGCAGTGGATTATTACTGCTTATATCATATAGATCATAGAAAAGGTTTAAACAAACCAATGGAAGGAAAATATGATCATCAGATTAAACAGAACAATGGAAAGGAAAATATGTTTAAACACATATTTCAAGGGTATATCCTTCCCAAGGACAAGCAGAGCAAGATATCCATGACAGGATATAAAGTAGAAAACCATTTAGGTAAGGGGGGGGGAAGAATCTCATGATATTACCCATACAACGGTGTTAGGATAAATGATAAATAAAATCTAGCATCGTGCTTCAAATGTTCCTGTTGCAAATCGGAGTACCATTGACATGCTTCGAGATAGCATTGACATGGTCTTCAGGTGAAGATCAGACTTTGGAAACACGAAGGATCCATCAGGAATAACTTGTAGAATAAGTCTTACAATTTCCTCATGGATGAATGGATAACCTTGCTGAAAAGGAATCTATAATGATAGGTCCTCCAGCCGGGGGGGGGGGGGTGCTAGGCATGACATCATGTTACCGGGTCATCAAAGGATCAACATCATAACTCTTGGAAAGTTGTCCCAACCATCATATCTGACCGAGATTCAGATCCGATTGGTGTCAGGATACCTGAGACTCAGGATGCCTGAGAGGAAAAGGTGTAATACAATTGACAAGAAGACATTGTAAAATTCTCGAGAAATGAACTATGGGAGCAAGTTCCGAAACAAGAGCTCATCATTAAATCAACGAGAGGATGAGAAGGTGGCTGATGGGCTTAGCGACAATTCATCGAGAATTCCAACGGATGGATTTCCACGATAATGTGAACAAGAAGATGATACTTATCAATTCAAATGATATAAGGTTGTATGCTCGAGGAAAACATACACCATCAATCACTAGTTGAAAGGTGTGCCCGAAATATGACCTTAGGCAGCAAGATCAATGTTAGAGTGACGATTCAATAACCAACAGTCTAAGAACGAACTGTCGATCGTTAACTTCAAAGCAATAGGGTTGCTAGAAGTCCAGAACTCAAACAACACCGTTCACTTGTTGGTACCCCGGTTGGAATCAACACGAGGACCAAGAAAGAATGGTGATGGTGAGAAGTTTCACCATACCAAGAATTCTTAAGAGGTGGTGAAATTCTCACGACATTCTTGACATAAAAGATGGTAATACTCCAAGGTAAAGACGAACAAATGCTGGATAGCAAGCATCTTAAGGTATAACACAAAACACGAACAAGTTTGTGTTGAACGGAAGGCAATAAAGTGGTCGATGACAACACAAATCATCGAGGGCAAGGATGGTATTTCTCATCATGAATCCGGTTGATATCCTGGAAGAGCTCATAAGGTTGATGATGATCACGACACATTTGTCGAGAGATTTCATGAAGATGTAATCAATTGGCGATGACATCAAGTCAAAGGAATGATGAAGCAAAAGGTTATTGAAACCATGGGTACGACACAAACTCGAAATCAAGTTTGTTGGTCAAGGAGAAATGGTATGACGAGGAAGATCGACGTAAGCTTAGCTCATCGTCGAAACTGGTGCTCCCGGAATAAGGACCAGGTAGCACAGTTAAAATCTGCACGACAAGGATATAGCCAAACAGGCTAGGAATGGCGTGATCGGTTACAAACTCGTACTTAAAGAAGATTATCAAGTGTCATTGAACCGTAATGCAGACTCGGTTCAGTTATCGGTGTCTTTGAGTGTTTAATAACTCCGAGCCCTAATCGGTGAGTATGTAGTACTTGATGAAGAACTCATAAGAAATTATGCAGTTCCAAGATAATCTCGAGATACCAGGTTGTAATACTCGACGACAGATCAAAGTAGAGGTTGGACTGGGGTATTGCTCTATAGAAGACAAGTGCTTAAACTTGCACAGGGAATGGTATTTAAAGGAGAACATGGTCGGAACCACGATTGCAAAAGGCCAGATCCCAGATATAAGATGAACTTATACCAAAGGAATAATTAATTTAAGAGAAGCTTTAATGATAAGGTCTACATCGTGTCCATGGGCATGAACACAAAGTTCAAGGTCAACTCCCACTTCTCCAATGGATAATATTTCATTCACTTCTCACTTTCGAAGAAGTTGTAGTGTTGAAATTTTATCTGGCAAAATACCAGAAGTGTATGACTCGTGAAAACTTTCGAGTTCACACATACTAAGGAAGGCATAGGTTCAACCCATCGGGGCATCTTAGAATCATATTCTAGAATCTTTAGAAATAATTAACTCAAGCTCGAAGGCAGAGCATGGTTGAGAAAGCAGAGGATACAATTTACCAAAGGCATTATGTATCAGAGGAAAGGCTCACAAGGTTATTGAATATGAAGGGCGTTGTCAGATAAAATCCAACAAAGGATCTGGTGGTCCACAAGGGATCTGACGTGAGCATCGGTACTCAACTAGAGGAAGAAGAATGCAAGGAGATCAAATTATAGAAACAACTGGCTAACTCAATTGTCAAATGCAAAGGAATTATGATTTCCAAATCAAGGGATCAGAAGCAATGCTCTGATTAGGGATGGATAAGTTGAATAGCCTTAGGGTACAATCAACGACAATTGGATTGGTCGAGAACCAATTCCAGTTAAAAGAATGGCAGCTCAGCCGGAAAGGTAATTTATAAGGATCAATGATGATTGCGGGTATTCGCAAACATATTGAGTCAACAGACTCAAAATGATAATGACAAGGAATGTCAATATGACTACGGGACTTATGGGATTAATCATAATGCAAGCAAGCAAGAATTTCAAGAGCCAAAGGCCCCAAAGGATTTTCGGAAGATCGAATATTATTTTGAAGACTTTTGTGAAACACATGAACAACTGGGGATGAGCGGATACTCGACAAGTGCGAGGATTTATTTGAAGGGTATTCATGTGGTAAAGAACTGCTAGGCAGTAGGCACAAAGTATTCTCGGAACAATAGAGAAAACTTCGGGGTATCTTGTAATAACAAGATTAACTGGGAATAAAAGTAAGAACGACAGGCGTAAGTATTTATCCATAGGGATGTTTCGGTGGTAGGGAATTACAAAAGCGACAAGCACAAGGTCTCGAGAGAATATCGGAGAGTATCTTCAAATTCTTCTGGTTCACGGAGCAATCACCTGTAGTGAGGGGTTCTCCGAGAGGAAGTAGTAACGAGATCCTAAAGTTAGATTTTAGTAAAAATCGTTTAACCCGAATAGAAGAGAGTTCAGAGTCCCAGAGTAAAGATCGAGGAGTAAAAGATCCTAGTACCACCCGATGGCGACGTGGGCCCGTAAGGCACACAGCCAAGTTAGTATAAGTTTTTGTAATGTCTAGACTCGACTTCGGCCAAGGAGTGTGGAAGGGGGATTCCTACAGGCAGTTGGCTCTGATACCAACTTGTGAGGCCCCCGATTTAATCGTACACTAATCATGCACGCAAATGTGTACGATCAAGATCAGGGACTCACGGGAGGATATCACAACACAACTCTAAAACATAAATAAGTCATACAAGCATCATAATACAAGCCAGGGGCCTCGAGGGCTCGAATACAAGTGCTCGATCATAGACGAGTCAGCGGAAGCAACAATATCTGAGCACAGACATAAGTTAAACAAGTTTACCTTAAGAAGGCTAGCACAAACTGGGATACAGATCGAAAGAGGCGCAGGCCTCCTGCCTGGGATCCTCCTAAGCTACTCCTGGTCGTCGTCAGCGGGCTGCACGTAGTAGTAGGCACCTCCGGGGTAGTAGTCGTCATCGACGGTGGCGTCTGGCTCCTGGGCTCCATCGTCTGGTCGCAGCAGCCGAGTAGAGATAGGGGGAAAAGGGGGAACAAGGCAACCGTGAGTACTCATCCAAAGTACTCGCAAGCAAGGATCTATACTACATATGCATGTATATATGTGTAAAGGGCCATATCAGTGGACTGAACTGCAGAATGCCAGAATAAGAGGGGGATAACTAGTCTTATTGAAGACTACGCTTCTGGTCACCTTCGTCTTGCAACAGGTAGAAGAGGGCAGTCTGAAGTCCTCCAAGTAACATCACATAGCAATAATCCTACCCGGCGATCCCCTCCTCGTATCCCTGAGAGAGAGCGACCACCGGTTGTATCTGGCACTTGGAAGGGTGTGTTTTATTAAGTATCCGGTTCTAATTATCATAAGGTCAAGGTACAACTCCAAGTCGTCCTGTTACCGAAGATCACGGCTATTCGAATAGATTAACTTCCCTGCAGGGGTGCACCAACTTACCCAACACGCTTGATCCCATTTGGCCGGACACACTTTCCTGGGTCAAGCCCGGCCGCGGAAGATCAACACGTCGCAGCCCCACCTAGGCTCAACAGAGAGGCCAGCACGCCGGTCTAAACCTAAGCGCACAGGGGTCTGGACCCATCGCCCATAGCACACCTGCACGTTGCGTACGCGGCCAAAAGCAGAACTAGCCCCCTTAATACAAGAGCAGGCTTACGTTCCAATCCGGCGCGCGCCACTCAGTCGCTGGCGTCACGAAGTGCTTCGGCTGATACCACGATGTCGGGATACCCATAACTACTCCCACGTAGATGGTTAGTGCGTATAGGCTCGTAGCCAACTCAGATCATATACCAAGATCTCGTTAAGCGTGTTAAATATCTGCGAACGCCGAACAGGGCCAGGCCCACCTCTCTCCTAGGCGGTCTCAACCTGCCCTGTCGCTCTGCCACAAAGTAACAGTTGGGGGCCGTCGGGAACCCAGGCCCACCTCTACCGGGATGGAGCCACCTGTCCTTCCAGCCCCCACATCAGAATCACTTGCGGGTACTCAACGAGCTGACCCGACTTTAGTCACCATGTGTATAGTATGTATATATTTATAGTATATACCCGTGATCACCTCCCAAGTGATCACGGCCCGATAGTATAGCAAGGCAGACCGACAAGAATGTAGGGCCAATGATGATAAACTAGCATCCTATACTAAGCATTTAGGATTGCGGGTAAGGTATCAATGACTGTAGCAACAATGACAGGCTATGCAACAGAATAGGAGTAACCGAACAGTAACATGCTACACCACTCTAATGCAAGCAGTATAGAGAAGAGTAGGCGATATCTGGTGATCAAAGGGAGGGGGCTTGCCTGGTTGCTCCGGCAAGAGAGAGGGGTCGTCAACTCCGTAGTCGAACTGGGCAGCAGCAGCGTCGGTCTCGTAGTCTACCGGAGATAAGAGGGGGAAGAAACAATGAATACAATGCAAACATAAACACGACGATGCGTGACGTGACAATGAGCGGTGCTAGGTGTGCCCTAACGTGGTATGAGGTGGTACCGGTTAAGGGGGGAAACATCCGGGAAGTATTCCCGGTGTTTCGCGTTTTTGGGCAGAGAGCCGGAGGGGGAAAGTTGCGAGTTCGATAGGTTAGGGGTGTGTGGGCGGACGAACGGACTGCGTATCCGGAATCGTCTCGTCGTTCTGAGCAACTTTCATGTTGAAAATATTTTAATCCGAGTTACGGATTAAAAGATATGATTTTCTAAAGATTTTATTAATTTCTGGAATTTAATTAATTATTTAATTTAATCCGAAAATGGACTTATGACATCAGCATGATGTCATGTTGACATCAGCAGCCAACATGGATTGACTAAGTCAAACTTACACGTGGGTCCCATTTGTCATACTCTGTTAGCTAATTAACAGTAGTTAATTAGGTAAATTAGTCATTAGGTTAATTAACCTTATTTAGTTAATTTAATCAGAATTAATTAAGTTAATTATTTAGTTAATTAACTAATTAGTTAATTAATTTTATTAGTAATTAATTATTTATTATATTTTTTATATATTTTATTTTTTAATTCTTTTTTTATAAACGTTCTGGGGCTGGGGCCGTTCGGTCAGTGGCCTAAGGCCTTATCGGGCACAGGGGGAGCGGGCGCTGGGTGCTACGGTTACGGGCGCCGGGGCGTGATGGCGCCCGAGCGGAGGCCGAGCACGGGCGGCGGCCAGCGAGGGGCCGCGGCGGAGGCCGGCGCAGGGCGCGCGGAGGGTCGCCGCAGAGGTGCGGCCGGTCGAGGGCGACAACGGCGAGCGAGAGGCGCCGGTGCACAGGGGGGGGGGCTGCGAGCACACGGGGAAGCCGGAGACGGCGCCGCGGCGGCAGTTGGCCGGAGCAAGAGGCGGGCGAGCGCGAGGCGCGTGGGTCGGCGAGGCCAGAGCAGCGCCGGTGAGGCGGGACCTCGCACGCGGGAGAGTGACGAGCGGGAACTGGAGCGGACGCGGTCAGGGTCAGGCGCGGTCGAGGCGAGGACGGCCAGTGAGCCACGGTGGTGCGGCCCGGGACAGAGGGGAAAGGAGGGGGGGTCCTCACAGCGGTGCGTAGGGCAATGGCAGCGGTTGCCGAGGAGGAGGACGGGGACGCGTGCGTTGCCGGAGATGAGGAGGCGGTCCGGCGAGGTGGCATTCCGACGAGGGAGGCTTTGGGCGGCGGCGGGCGTCGGGGTCGGGGACGAGGCAGTCCGGCGACGGCGCGGCCGCGGAGGAGGCGGCGACGACCGAGCGGCGCCGTTGCGGTGGCGCCAGCGGTGGGGCGACAGCAAGTGGGGACGGGGCGCGGTTGACCGCGATCGAGCGGAGGAGTGGGGGGGGGGGTCGTGCCGATCCACCGATCCAGATTGGATCGAGAGGGGGAGGAGGAGTGGCGACGTGGGGGAAGTGGGGTGCCGGTGGTTTAGGGTTTCGGGTAGTGGGGGGGGATAAGGGAGCGGTGGTGGGCTGGCCGGTTGGCCCTTGCCAGGTTCGGCCGGCCTGGTGGGGTGGCCGACTGGGCCGGCTGGGTCGAGGCCCAGTGGGGGAAGCGGGGGTTCTTTCCCTCTTCTTATTTTCATTTGCTATTTTTGCTTTCTTTCAGTTTCCTTTTATTTTAGCTTTAGTAAATTACCAAAGTGGCACCTAAATAGATTTAACAAATTTATGCCACTGCCACAATAGTTTAATACTTATGACAATTTAGTTTTGAAAATGTTTATTATTTTTAAAGCATTTAAATAATTGTATTTGCTACTGTTATATTCATTTTAGAGTATTTAAACATTTTATAAAAGTGTGGTTTCTCCACCATAATTACCTATGCATTATTTGGCTCACTCCGAACATTTTAGTTTTAATACTTGAAAACTTTTATTGTTTACTTGATTTTGAATTTGAATTTGAATCGGTTTTTGAACTAACGAGAGATTATCAACAGTAACCGAGGTGACGTGGCATCCTTAGTAGAGGGTTACTGTAGTTTAATAACCCGGGCGTCAGATAGGTCTAGCAGAACAAACTGCCCTGCTATGGTTAGGTTGCTTCGCACCAACGACGACGGATGGTACTATGCAGAGGTGGTATTAGAACACAACCACGAGTTGGCAGACAATGTCGGTGAAAGAAAGTTATGGAAGTGCCACAAGTACGTCGACGCATCTATGAAGGACATTGTTAGGCACTTGCGTTCTAACAATGTTTCACTGACCAAGGTATATGGGGTGATGGCCGACATTCATGGTTCACACAATGATGTCCCATTCCGTAAAAGGTCTCTCAAATCCATGTGTGCGTCCATAGCTCAAGAATGTAGTCAGGATGATATCAACAAGACACTGGCTTTATTCACAAGCATGCAGGCAGAGGGCACTGGATTCTTTTTCGCAGTAAAAAAAGATGAGCAAAGAAGGGTGTCTGGTCTGTTTTGGTGTCACCAAAAGAGCAGGGCCGACTACAGTTTCTTCGGAGACGCCATGACATTCGACACAACTTACAAGAGCAACCTCTATGAGATGCCAGTTGGTCTATTCGTCGGAGTCAATAACCACTATCAATGCTGCCTGTTTGGTTGTGTTTTCCTGCGTGAAGAGACTGTAGAGTGATTCAAGTGGGCATTTGAAACATTCCTATCAGCAATGGGCAACAAACCACCAAAAACAATATTAACTGGTAAACCAAACAGAACCAGCCAAAACTATTTTTCTATATTTTAGTTGTGTATTATCTATGAGATAGAAAACTAACCAGCTTTGTATTTCTCTTCATATATGACTCAGACCAAAGCAAGCAAATGGAGCTTGCTATTGCTGACGTGATGAACTCATCCAAACATGTTTGGTGCAAATGGCATGTTTTAAAAAAGATGAGGGAGAAAGTAGGGAGCATGTACAGGAATGGCACTCCTTTTAGGAATGATTTCAACATTCTAATAAATGAGATGATGACAGTTGAAGAGTTTGAAAAGGAATGGCAGGAGATCATGACACATTATGGACTTGAAACAAACTCATTTTTGCATCAGGTTTATGATTGTCGTTTCAAATGGGCCAAGCCTTATCTCAAGGGAGACTTCTGTGCAAAAATGTGTAGCACACAAAGAAGCGAGTGCATGAACAACCTGCTCAAGTGTTATGTCTCCAGGTCGGCACCAATAAACATATTTTTTCAACAGTACACAAAGATGCTTGCCGACAGATGTGAAGAGGAAGACTTTGAAATCGCTCACTCAAAGAAGGTGCGCCTGATATCTTTCCTACATTGTTTTTTAAATGATGCAATATGTAGTGTTCTCATTCTCACTACATTGATCATGTTTCAGGATGGGAAGGTAATAAGAACAAACTTTCTAATAGAGAGACACGCAGCTAAAATCTACACAAGGGGCGTGTTCAAGCTGTTTTCACTGGAATTGTATCAGTCCGGTTCATTCATTCTTAGGGGAAATCAGGTGGATGGGAGAATCACATTGGAGCATGCTGATGCAGAACAAAGGCAGCGTTGGTGCAAAGTTGTTTATGATGTTATTGTTGACAGGGAGAGCGACACTTTCAAATGTGAGTGTGGAATGTTTGAGCACTCTGGACTGCTTTGTCGACACGTACTGAAGGTATGACAATTTTTGGTTTAACAATTTTAGTTATGATGTCAGATCTCATACACACCACTGAATGAACTTTTTGTCCTTCAGGTAATGATACACATTGGCGTCCGCCAAATCCCAGCTAGGTACATTCTGAAGAGATGGACCAAAGACGCTAGAGATAATATGCCAGATCACCTAAAGTGTTATCAGAAAGATGCGAGCATCCAGGTGTCGAAGACTTTCATGCACAACATAATGTACATCAAGGCATTGGAGATAATAAAATTGGCTGACAGGGGTGTGGTTACTTCCCAGCATGCTATAATGGCATTTGATAAAGTGAAGAATGATCTTGAAAAGATTATAGCAGCGGAAATTACAAAGGAACAAGCTTCTAATGACCAAGGCAATGCAGGTCAACCAAGCAAAGAGCCAACACAGGAAACAACCCGAGGATTCAAAGAAAATCAGACCACACCTACAGATAATCAACAAACAGATGAAGGATTGCAGAACGAAATGGGGAACATGTTCTCACAAGGTTCTCAAAGTTGTTTACCACCAGAAAAGAGATCAGCAAAAGGAAGACCCAAAACGAAGCGTTTCAAGTCAGCAGCTGAGGGTGCATCAAGCAATAGCACAAGGAAGTGTGCGATATGCGGATCTAGAGACCATTTCACAAGGTCTTGCCCTTGCCACCTTGTTGGTGCAGTAACATCAAGCGATTCCGAGGGAGATGATGCCTTACCAGTCCACACAGATGCGGTTGAAGAAACAGAGCTCAACCAACAAAGCCAGACTGGGGAACAAATTAGGACCACCGAAAACAAGAAAACTCCTCAATCAGCACAGAGGAGGTGCAAGAAATGCGGTCTGCCTGGCCATTACACTCCTAAATGCCCAAAATTCGATGGCCCGAAAAAGCCACCAAAAGAGGTGACATGCAAGAAATGTCGCCTTGGAGGTCACTATTCATCGACTTGCGGAGGGAATTCCTCATACAAGAGAATGCGTTAATTTTGAAAATGGGGTTCAGGTGAAATATCACTTCTAAATTCTATTTTCACCTATTGTAGTTTCATTTGTATTTCTTTTGTGTCAAGACATTCATGTATTCATTATTATGTCATTTGGGATTATTTTGATTGTTTCACAATTTATGAAGTGTGTGTCGAACATTTATCGCATGGTCATCATTTGTTACTGGTATTGATTGTTTAACGGACCTAGTAAAAGCCTCATGGGAAAATGATTTCTTTCTATTCCTATTAGAGTATGACGCACCTTTTGGGGGGGGGTGCTGAAAAGGAGGCAAAAAAACATGTTGTGCTACCAGTATAATTAGTGCAGTTTAGTGATTTGTTTATATGCCAATTTTTACAAGCAAGGACTCACACCATATAACCAAAAATGCCACACCATACGGTTGGACCCAACACTCACACACACACACTTAACTAACACACAACAATGCTGATAGGTCGACCCGACTCAACTCCATCGCCCCACCTGTGAGCCTAGTTCAGTGTCTTCACCAATGGTTGGCATGGCAGGTGTGCCGGCCATGACACTATCCTGTTTTGTATTTTGCCAGATCTGCTACAGCACATTGGCTGGATGTGTTTGGTGTGGCGTGGTCACATGTGAAGAAGAAAAAATTGGCAGGAGCAGCCTCACAGGTCACAGCAGACTGGCAAGAGACTGCACCTACTGTCAATTACCAGGCATTGAAGGAATACCTACACGGAAATCACATCACGAGGGGTTCTCAAATTGCAAACAGGTCATTTCAGTGTTCACGGGCGGAAATTTCACCAAGCAATCTGAACTGTTTAGTACTGCATCACCAAGCAATCTGAAAAATCTGGCGTTCTTAATTTTTTTTTCAAATTTATAGGTAATGAAAATGACAACCCGATGGCTACACACTGAATTTTGACCAAGCAATCTGAAAAATCTGGAAATCACGGCAAGGTGGAAGAAGTTGCTGATCTAGGTAACGCTGTTGTACCATGCTAAGCATCTTCAGGGTTAAAGTCCTTGGTAACAAAGAACGCTGAATCAAAAGAAGTGTTAGAGCAGCATCTGAACTGTTTAGTAAGAACAACAGATTGAGTAAAAAGATGGTAGTTGAATAGCTTTGTTACTAATCGAAACCACCAAGCTTCCAGGCAAATAACAGACAAGCAGTACTAAACTGCAGGCTGAGAGTGGTGCAAAACGGGAAGGAGGGGCAATTCACTGCTTGCGTTCAAATTGTAATAAAAAAAGGAAAAAGCAGGCACACAGTACTGCAAAACGCAGGCTGGCAGATGTGCAGAAGGGGAAGGATGAAAAATGCCCGAAACAAAATCACCTATATCATGTGATGAGCACTGA
Source organism: Triticum aestivum (assembly GCF_018294505.1). NCBI lineage: Eukaryota > Viridiplantae > Streptophyta > Magnoliopsida > Poales > Poaceae > Triticum > Triticum aestivum. The sequence goes on from NC_057813.1 coordinate 118,396,568, forward strand.
CATATAGAAAGGCATGCATAAATTGAGCAGGAACCTTTCGCACATTGCCATTCTCATCGACCCCTATAGGATAAAGGTCTGACTATGCATGCCCCTAATAGAATCCTTTTATAGAAAATGAAAGAACTAGAACTTTATAGAGGAAGGTGCGGATCTCGAAGGTTTCTAACGGTTCCGATTGCAATGTTCCCAGAATCACAACATACCAAAACCGCGCTCTATATATATATATATATAGGGAAAATCCATTCTACCACCCGGTGGTAGTTACCCCACATGTCTCATATACTAGCATGTGGTACTATATATATTATTTTATTATTTTAAATATGTTCATATACTATATCTAAGATATTTCAAAACAGGTTACATGAAAAAATTGCACATGAGCCCATACTTTCTGTTATATTTATAAAATACGTACATATTTGTACGTAAAAAAGTGCATACTCAAAAAATGGTACATACTACCTAAAAATTTGTATATATACTACCTAATCATTATTATATACTACATACTACACGTACATACTCTCGATTTCGACAGATACTACATACAACATACAAAACGCAAGTGGTGGTAACTACCACTGCTTATAGAAAACATTTGTCATATATATATATATATATATATATATATATATATATATATATATATATATATATATGAAGTACAAGACAAACGAAAACAAATCCTAATCTATCTCATCTTTCCTAATGATCCATATACCCAACACTCCTCGAACTCGATCTTATTTCACCCCATACCTATCGAAGGAGACGTTGCTGGGAGCAGGGATGGGGATGTAGGCCCTGGATCGTGGGGCGCTGGCCGCACCAGCCTGTTGAGAGCCCCGCGAGCGTGATCCAGGGAGAGGATAAGAGCATGTCCCCCATCCTGCAGTTGCCGACAAAACAACGGATCAAATCTTCCATGGACATAGCAGAAACAAAATTCTGTCATGGACAATCGAAGCTTGGAGTTGGATGGTTTGTCTCTCACGGTGCCAAAACTAATTACTACTTATGGTGCGAAAGCTAATTACTGTACAAGTTTATTTCAAAAAACAAATGATGATGTGTATAGCTGGGATGAATGGGCTGCATGTCAAAAGAAATCATGTAGTGGGGTGCTTCTATTTAGATATAGTAGATTGTCTACGGATGTACGGATCTGATGCCTAGATACAGTTATGTCATATATAATCATACTCATAAAATTGCAATTTAATCGATATGCAACTATAATTTGTTCAACATGTCATATTCTCTTTATTTGAAGAGATGCCGCTAGCGAAACTATGTATTCAGTCCATTCATCCCTATTGCTTTCAACCTCGGTCAACGTATATATTTTATTTTATTTTTATAATCTAAACTTTTATTTCTTTTGTTGCAATCAATACTTCCAAATACAAGTTGCATTAATCCTTGTGACTAGCAAGCCTAATAAGACCGACAATTTTACTAGTTTCGTTGGGGGTCAAGGCAAATTCTGTATTTGCGTGTACATGTACTGATAATTGACTACAATTCAAAGCTCCTACGGGTTCCATAAGCCTTAAGGTCAAATTGTTGTTTACTACAAACATCTACACTTGGGGCCCAACACCTTCCAACATTAGAGGGAGCACAAGGCGGCCGCTCACAACGCATTCATGGGGTAGGCCGAATCATCTAGGCAGGAACATCACCGACTTCTCATCTCTCTAATTCAAGGTATGATTTCCACATTCTTCAGTTTAAAGTATGATATGCCTTCAAGGTTTGAATAACTTTAATTGAGAGTGCAAATGAAACATCAGAATTGATAAATTGAGATGCCTGATTAATGATTACTATGATTTTATCTGATCTGACAACCAATTCTAAACTTTTTTATTGTAGAATTGTTGAAAATTTAATCATATTGATATGTTCTTTTGATAAATTATATAATAGTGTGCAATGACGAAGCTAGCGAACTATGTCGGATGAGAGCCAAAGACAAAATATAGTTGTAAAATTAAACTTATTGATACATTATTTTAATAAATTATATACTACTCCCTCCGTTCCAAAATATAGTGTGTCCTCGGTTCCCGTGCTTCAACTTTAATCATAAATTTAACCAACGAGACCGACTGCGGCCGGAGCAAAAATTATACCATTAAATTTGTATTCAAAAGAAGTTTTCAATTGTATAATTTTTGCTCCTACCGCAGTCGGTTTCGGTGCTTAAATTTTTGGTCAAAGTTGAACCTCGGGAAGTGCAGGCGCACTATATTTTGAAATGAAGGGAGTAGCATCTAGTGGCAGAGCTAGACATAATTTGTTGGGGTTGGGGGAGGCTAAAATTTTCCCATATAAGCCCTCCAATGAATAAATTCTTCATAAATTGGTTCAAACGAGGGGGGGGGGGCGCATTGGTCCCCTATATCAATTGGGCCACCTTGATCTGAAATCCTTGCTACACCACTAACTCGAGATGCCCAATTGATCATCTAGCCAAAAACTTGAAAAGTTCAAAGCTTGTAGACGATGATTACTTCCTGTCTGAGCACACAAACAACACATGCCTTCTAGATAGCTTCGTCGACATAGGTGCTGCAACTGGAGGTTGCTGTGTCGCCTCAGCACCGCGCTAGGGCATATGTGGCCTCTCCTTACATAATGTGGTCTCCGACAAATATTCTTCAAGAAGTTGACACCTTCGGAGGCAGTGTCATGGACAAAGACTTGAATGTTTCTTGGTACCTCGATCCCGTGTAGTTTTCACCCTGGCAATAAAGCTTGGGATCTGGCTTGCAGCAATAATGACACTTAGGAGGACAGAAGCCAATGATACTAACATAAGTGATATCTTCATGCCAGACAACTTCATCAGAAAATGAAAGATAAGAAGTAAAAGTTAGTTTAGTTAATGATGGTAACTATATCTTCTTATAAATAGAAATGAATAGCTTTGTAATTTCCAATTAAGCAATCAAATATATGAATTATTTTCTACCATTTTGGTGGTTTAATCATATTCTAGGAGGTTTTTATCTTCCCAAATCAGTCATTGTGTGCATATAAATGCAAATGCTAATAAATTCTTCATAACTTGGTTCAAGCATGGGGAGGGGGGGGATTTGCCCCCTTAGCTAAATATCTCGAGCTTTACTAGTATGTTGGTATGTTGTATTCATGGTGTAAACATTTTTATATCACTTGGATCACCCTGATCCGAAATCTTGGCTACGCCACTGCACGGAGAGAATGGCGTCGGGAAGAGGATTGTGGCAGGGGATCCTATATATATACCCATATCTCTTCATACTTTGTGCGGAGGATTCTCGACGCTGGTCCACCAAGCTAAGCTAGCCGAACACTTGAGTGGCATTAGGGTGGCGCCTATGCCCCTCACAGTCACACGTATGTTGTTTGTCGATGACTCACTAGTGCTATCTGAGGCCATGGAGGAGGGGGGAGGGGGGTGCGGAAATCAGCCACATCCTGGAGATTCATGAGGCGGGCTCGACTCAAGTGGTGAACAGGGAAAAATCGGCTATCATGTTTAGTAAAAATGCAAAGGCATGGGCTAAACTATCGGTCATGCGGATTTTGGGTTTGCAACAAGAGACCGGGAGTGGGAAGTATTTGGGGCTGCCTATGTATGTGGGTCGCTCAATCACATGGTACTTGGAGTATATCAAGGATTGGTTGCGGATTCGTGTTCAAGGCTGGATTGAAAGGTTCTTGTCAATGCAGGGCAAAGAGATCCTAGTTAGATCAGTGGTACAAGCGATACCATTGTACACAAAGAGTTGTTTTGGCCTGAAAAAGGACATAGTGGAGTACTTAGCAAGATGATTGCTCGGTATTGGTGGTCTCATCAGAACGAACATGATAAGATGCACTGGGTTGGATGGGAGAAAATGAAGCTATTGAAGAAAGACGATGGTTTGGGGTTTAGGAACCTACACTGTTTAACCTTCAATGCTTGCGAGGCAAGTATGGAGGCTACTACAGAGCCCTGAATCACTGTGCGCTTGAGTGTTACAAGCAAAATATTTCCCGCTACTCGAAGTCCACCAACAATGCAGGGCACATCGTCATCTTGAGCCACAAGACAAGGACTCTGCTATGTTAGCTAGGTCTCTTTATTTAGGCATGTATGAACCGACAAGGTCTCTCCTGCTCCACATAGATCAACACGTCTCTTTAATTTTGTATAAGCGGGGTTGCACTGCATTCAAACCATGAGCCATTACGTGTAAGTACTGAATTTTCTGCAACGGCATGCATAAGTCTGAGCTTGCGGCGTCATAGTGGGTTACTTTGGTGTAATGTCAGGACAGAGGCAACCGCGACAACAGTTAGACGAGCAACAGTACCGTTTCAATTGTCCAAGTGCGCTTCAACCGTCGATCTACGATCCTATGGCTTCGGCGCGTGTACCGCTTCGCGCTAAGGTGACCCGCTCTCCGCTGTAGATCTCTAGATGTGCGGTTCAGGCCATTGTAACGTCTCTTTTAAACTTTACCGCAGCTCTGTAAACTGAACCTGTCGCTGTCGTGCTTTTCACCTGCTCCTACTCCTTTTTAACCCCTCCTCCGGCTTGTGGAGAGGGCATTCTGGATAATTCTGGGCTTGGCCCTTGAGCCGCCGTGTTCCGGCTGGCAAACCCTAGCGTCTGCGTTTCAAATCTTGCCTTAATTGATTCGCAGTTCGTCCCCCAAATCGCTGTTTTTCTACTCTGTTTCTCTGCTATTTGTGACAGTCAGTAGCTAGATCCTGTCAATTGGTTATCAGAGCCACGTTGTTAGATCCTTGGAGGCGTTGAGTTGGACCAGATCCGATCTGGTTCCGGAGGAGACGGCGGCGGTAGATTGTTCGGCAGCAAGGAAGGCTGAGGAAGAGGTTTCTGTAGAACACTTCTACAGAGTAAGATCCCACCCAACCCACCTCCTAGTGTTGTTTCGTCTTCGGCGACCACAACAGTGAGGCCGGTTGCCGGAGATCCGGTGGTAAAATCCCCCCTCATCCACCCTCGTTGGGTTGCACCATAGCTTCCGGATGACGACACCAGAAGAATCCCTGGACACAGGCATCCTAGAGCTCGAGTCTCTGCGATTGGACATAAAAACTTTACGCCAAGACAGAGAGGAAGACAAGGAGTTTTATGATTTTACAGAAACAGTCAACAGGAACCTTGCAAGCATTGACAGAAATTTCAAAAAGATCCAAGCCAGCCTAAGGAAATTGGTGCAGGAGGACAAGGTGGAAGAGGAAGAGGATGATGGTGATCCTCTCTCAGCTCAAGCTAGTAACAAAGCAGCAACCACTATTCCTCCAGGAAGACTTAAACAACTGCAGCCACAAAACAACACTGGTTCTGTTGTTCTGGTGGATAAAGTTACAGGGAAAGAACTTAACTTAGATGGAACTCCCAAAGCTCCTTACAGACACCCAAACCATTCTAGCAGTCGACCTGACACCAGTAAACCTCAGAGCAGAGTGGGACAACAACAACAACCTATCATGGTAATTACAGACATTCCTGAAGAAGCCCCAAGACATGAAGAAAATAGAACCAGAAACACTCATAATGATGTGAGAAGGAACATTCTGAGTGTGAAACCAGCTAAACTCAATATCTCTGAATTTGAAGGAACTTATGCTGACTCATGGATTCAGAACATTGAGTAATTCTTTGAAGCTTCCAGAACTCCTCTTGAACAAAGAACTGAAATTGCAGTGTCTTATCTGAAAGGAGAAGCAATACAGTGGTGGAGAGGCACATACTTTCTGGTCTCAAACATGCCCTGGCATAGATTTTGCACTTATCTGACAGAAAGGTTTTCAGTAACCTCTGTTTGTGAAAATGTCAAAGCCTTCCACAGCCTAAATCAAACAAGTACTGTGGCACAATACATTGCTGCTTTTGAGCAAAACATGAACCTTATGAGGAGAGACAACCCTGCAGTCCCAGACAACTATTACATGCATAGTTTCATATCTGGGTTAAGCCCTTACATACAGAGTCACCTTGAATGCCACCAACCTGACAACATGCAGAGAGCAATGTGGCTGGCAAGGAGAATAGAAAAGTCAAGCCCTTCAACCAACAACTATAAAAGTTACACACCTAACTACAGGAAAACAGCTGCTACTGAAAGCAACAAAACACCAAACATTCCTGTAGTTCCTGCTGCCACTGTCATTCAGCAAGCAAGAGAAAAAAGAATTTGCTATAAATGTAGAGAACCATGGTTTCCTGGTCACAAACAGGTGCAAAATGTCCCAGAAGTCTCAAATTCAAGCCTTACAAGAATAGAGTGCAGTAAACCCTGATGTTATCTACATTGTAGATGCCGAAGAAGAACAAACTGACACAGAAGAAGAAAGTTCAGACTCTCAGCAACTGAAAATTTCCATGCATGCTACTCATGGCACTCCAGAGGAACAACCTAAGCACACTTTCACATTACAAGTGCAAATTGGATCAACCCTAGCTCTATCACTTGTAGATAGTGGCAGTACCACCACCTTCCTATCCCCTTTAATAGCCTTAAGCGTTGGCTATGAACTGATACCAGCCAAATAGGTCAAAGTAACTATTGCAAATGGAGGAACACTCCTTAGTGATTTTTCCTGCAAAAAGCAAAAGTACAACATCCAGGGAACATCCTTCTGTTCAGATTTCAGAGTCCTGAAGCTCATTGGGTATGATATGGTTTTAGGAGCAGATTGGATGTATCAACACAGCCCAGTAACCTTTGATCTTCCTAATTTAACACTGTCAAATAAAGATGATGAAGGAATTCTCACTACTTTCATTGATGAAAGTCTGCCAACTAGTCCCTGCTCTCCATATTTGCAAGAAATGGATCACCTGTTGGAAGAAATGTTATCTGGAGCTCTACTGTGGATGCAACCTGTCAGTATAGACACTGGGCAAGTTCAGAAACACACTTCTGAAATCTCTGAACTTCTAACTGAATTTCAGGATGTGTTCCAAGAACCTGCAGGCCTATCACCCAAGAGATCTTGTGATCATGCAATCAACCTTGAACCTGGAGCACCTGTCATTAATCAGAGATGTTACAGGATGCCCCCTCAACAGAAGGATGCTATGGAAAAAATCATCAAGGATCTCATCCAAAAAGGAATAATTAGACTGAGTAGTAGCCCTTATTCTTCTCCAGCAATCCTGGTAAAGAAAAAGGATGGCACTTGGAGACTGTGTGTGGATTATAGGAAGTTGAATTCTTACACTATCAAAAACAAATATCCCATTTCTATGATTGAAGATCTCCTAGATGAGTTACATGGAGCAACAATCTTTACTAAGATTGACCTAAGGAGTGGCTATCATCAAATAAGAATGAAAATAGAGGATATTGAGAAAACTGCTTTTAGTACACACATGGGCCTGTATGAATTCCTGGTAATGCCTTTTGGAGTGACCAATGGACCACCTTCCTTCCACCAACTGATGCACTCAGCTTTGGGGCCATACCTAAGGATTTGTGTACTGGTATTCTTTGATAATATTCTGGTTTTCAGCAAATCTTATAAAGAACATTTGAAGCACCTGAAGATGGTTTTCAAAGCTCTGAGAGATCACCAGTTGTATGCTAAAATGTCCAAGTGCATGTTTGCACAGAAGAAAGTAGAATATCTGGGGTTTGTTATTTCTGCTGAAGGAGTATCAACAGACCCTGCTAAAGTGGAAACAATCACCCAATGGCCCACACCAGAAAATGTAACTCAACTCAGAAGTTTTCTGGGATTAGCAGGGTGTTGGAAATATGCCCTAGAGGCAATAATAAAAGTGTTATTATTATATTTCTTTGTTCATGATAATAGTCTTTTATTCATGCTATAACTGTATTATCCGGAAATCGTAATACACGTGTGAATACATAGACCACAATATGTCCCTAGTGAGCCTCTAGTTGACTAGCTCGTTGTGATCAACAGATAGTCATGGTTTCCTGGCTATGGACATTGGATGTCGTTGATAACGGGATCACATCATTAGGAGAATGATGTGATGGACAAGACCCAATCCTAAGCCTAGCACAAAGATCATGTAGTTCGTATGCTAAAGCTTTTCTAATGTCAAGTATCTTTTCCTTAGACCATGAGATTGTGCAACTCCCGGATACCGTAGGAATGCTTTGGGTGTACCAAACGTCACAACGTAACTGGGTGGCTATAAAGGTGCATTACAGGAATCTCCGAAAGTATCTGTTGGGTTGGCACGAATCGAGACTGGGATTTGTCACTCCGTGTAAACGGAGAGGTATCTCTGGGCCCACTCGGTAGGACATCATCATAATGTGCACAATGTGACCAAGGGGTTGATCACGGGATGATGTGTTACGGAACGAGTAAAGAGACTTGCCGGTAACGAGATTGAACAAGGTATCGGTATACCGACGATCGAATCTCGGGCAAGTAAAATACCGCTAGACAAAGGGAATTGAATACGGGATCGATTGAGTCCTTGACATCGTGGTTCATCCGATGAGATCATCGTGGAACATGTGGGAGCCAACATGGGTATCCAGATCCCGCTGTTGGTTATTGATCGGAGAACGTCTCGGTCATGTCTGCATGTCTCCCGAACCCGTAGGGTCTACACACTTAAGGTTCGATGACGCTAGGGTTATAAAGGAAGCTTGTATCTGGTTACCGAATGTTGTTCGGAGTCCCGGATGAGATCCCGGACGTCACGAGGAGTTCCGGAATGGTCCGGAGGTAAAGATTTATATATGGGAAGTCCTGTTTTTGTCACCGGAAAAGTTTCGGGCGATATCGGTATTGTACCGGGACCACCGGGAGGGTCCCGGGGGTCCACCAAGTGGGGCCACCTGCCCCAGAAGGCTGCGTGGGCCATGTGTGGGAGGGGACCAGCCCCTAGGTGGGCTGGTGCGCCCCCCACAAGGGGCCAAGGCGCAAGGGAGAGTGGGAGGGGGCAAACCCTAGTCCAGATGGGCCTTAAGGCCCACCTAGTGGGCGCCTCCCCTCTCTCCCCCTCCTGGCCGCCGCCCCCTTTGCCATCTAGGGCTGGCCGCACCCCTTGGGGGTGGGAAACCCTAGAAGGGGGCGCAGCCCCTCTCCCCCTATAAATAGTGAGGCATAGGGTTGCCCATAACACGCGATTCGATCTCTCTTGGCGCAGCCCTACCTCTCTCCCTACTTCTCCTCTCCCATGGTGCTTGGCGAAGCCCTGCGGGATTGCCACGCTCCTCCACCACCACCACGCCGTTGTGCTGATGTTGGATGGAGTCTTCCTCAACCTCTCCCTCTCTCCTTGCTGGATCAAGGCGTGGGAGACGTCACCGGGTTGTACGTGTGTTGAACGCGGAGGTGCCGTGCGTTCGGCACTTGATCATCGGTGATTTGAATCACGACGAGTACGACTCCATCAACCCCGTTCACTTGAACGCTTCCGCTTAGCGATCTACAAGGGTATGTAGATGCACTCTCCTTCTACTCGTAGCTGGTTTCTCCATAGATAGATCTTGGTGACGCGTAGGAAAATTTTGAATTTCTGCTACGTTCCCCAACAGTGGCATCATGAGCTAGGTCTATTGCGTAGATTCTTTGCACGAGTAGAACACAAAGTAGTTGTGGGCGTTGATGTTGTTCAATATGCTTACCGTTACTAGTCCAATCTTGTTTCGACGGTATTGTGGGATGAAGCGGTCCGGACCGACCTTACACGTACTCTTACGTGAGACAGGTTCCACCGATTGACATGCACTTGGTGCATAAGGTGGCTAGCGGGTGCCAGTCTCTCCCACTTTAGTCGGAACGGATTCGATGAAAAGGGTCCTTATGAAGGGTAAATAGCAATTGGCATATCACGTTGTGGTCTTGCGTAGGTAAGAAACGTTCTTGCTAGAAACCCATAGCAGCCACGTAAAACATGCAAACAACAATTAGAGGACGTCTAACTTGTTTTTGCAGGGTATGCTATGTGATGTGATATGGCCAAGAGGAATGTGATGAATGATATGTGATGTATGAGATTGATCATGTTCTTGTAATAGGATTCACGACTTGCATGTCGATGAGTATGACAACCGGCAGGAGCCATAGGAGTTGTCTTTATTTATTGTATGACCTGCGTGTCATTGAAGAACGCCATGTAAACTACTTTACTTTATTGCTAAACGCGTTAGCCATAGAAGTAGAAGTAGTCGTTGGCGTGACAACTTCATGAAAACACGATGATGGAGATCATGATGATGGAGATCATGGTGTCATGCCGGTGACGATGATGATCATGGAGCCCCGAAGATGAAGATCAAAAGGAGCAAAATGATATTGGCCATATCATGTCACTATTTGATTGCATGTGATGTTTATCATGTTTATGCATCTTGTTTACTTAGGACGACGGTAGTAAATAAGATGATCCCTTACAAAATTTCAAGAAGTGTTCTCCCCTAACTGTGCACCGTTGCTACAGTTCGTCGCTTCTAAGCACCACGTGATGATCGGGTGTGATGGATTCTTACGTTCACATACAACGGGTGTAAGACAGTTTTACACAGCGAAAACACTTAGGGTTAACTTGACGAGCCTAGCATGTGCAGACATGGCCTCGGAACACGGAGACCGAAAGGTCGAGCATGAGTCGTATAGTAGATACATCAACATGAAGATGTTCACCGACGTTAACTAGTCCGTCTCACGTGATGATCGGACACGGCCTAGTTGACTCGGATCATGTGATCACTTAGATGACCAGAGGGATGTCTATCTAAGTGGGAGTTCATAAGATGAACTTAATTATCTTGAACATAGTCAAAAGACCTTTTGCAAATTATGTCGTAGCTCGCGCTTTAGTTCTACTGTTTTAGATATGTTCCTAGAGAAAATATAGTTGAAAGTTGATAGTAGCGATTATGCGATCAGTAGAAAGCTTATGTCCTTAATGCACTGCTCAGTGTGCTGAACCCCAAACGTCGTTTGTGGATGTTGCGAACATCGGACATACACGTTTTGATAACTACGTGATGGTTCAGTTAAACGGTTTAGAGTTGAGGCACTAAAGACGTTTTCGAAACGTCACGGAACATATGAGATGTTTCGAGGGCTGAAATTGGGATTTCAGGCTCGTGCCCACGTCAAGAGGTATGAGACCTCCGACGATTTTCTTAGCCTGCAAACTAAGGGAGAAAAGCTCAATCGTTGAGCTTGTGCTCAAATTGTCTGAGTGCAACAATCACTTGAATCGAGTGGGAGTTGATCTTCCAGATGAGATAGTGACGTTTCCCCAAAAGTCATTGCCACCAAGCTGCTAGAGCTTCGTGATGAACTATAACATATCAAGGATAGAGATGATGATCCTTGAGGTATTCACGTTGTTTGACATCGCGAAAGTAGAAATCAAGAAGGAGCATCAATTGTTGATGGTTGATGAAACCACTAGTTTCAAGAAGGGCAAGGGAACAAAGGGATACTTCATGAAACGGCAAATCAGCTGCTGCACCAATGAAGAAACCCGAGATTGAACCCAAACCCGAGACTAAGTGCTTCTGTAATAAGGGGAACAACCACTGGAGCAAGATTACCTTAGATACTTGGTGGATGAGAAGGCTGGCAAGGTCGATAGAAGTATATTGGATATACATTATGTTAATGTGTACTTTACTAGTACTCCTAGTAGCACCAGGGTATTAGATACCGGTTCGGTTGCTAAGTGTTAGTAACTCGAAATAAAAGCTACGGAATGAAACGGAGACTAGCTAAAGGTGAGCTGACGATATGTGTTGGAAGTGTTTCCAAGTTTGATGTGATCTAACATCGCACGCTCCCTCTACCATCAAGATTAGTATTAAACCTGAATAAGTGCTCTTGCACCTATAGGAATGGTTTATTGAATCTTGATCGTAGTGATACACATTTTCATGCCAAAAGATATAAGATAGTAATGATAGTACCACTTGCTTGTGGCACTACCATGTAAGTCATATTGGTATAAAACGCATGAAGAAGCTCCATGTTGATGGATCTTTGGACTCACTCGTTTTTTGAAAAGTTTGAGACATGCGAACCATGTCTACTGGTATATATGCATGAAGAAACTCCATGCATATGGACCGTTTGGACTCACTTGATTTTGAATCACTTGAGATATGCAAATCATACCACATGGGCAAGATGACTGAAAAGCCTCGGTTTCAATAAGATGGAACAAGATAGCAACTTGTTGGAAGTAACACATTTTGATGTGTGCAGTCCAATAAGTGCTGAGGCATGCAGTGAATATCGTTATGTTCTTACTTCACAGATGATTCGAGTAGATGTTGAGAATATTTACTTGATGAAACACAAGTCTGAATTATTGAATGGTTCAAGTAATTTCAGAGTGAAGTAGAAGATCATTGTGACAAGAGGATAAAATGTCTATGATATGATCATAGAGATGAATATCTGAGTTAAGAGTTTTGGCACACAATTAAGACATTGTGGAAAATGTTTCACAATTAATACCGCCTGGAACACCATAGTGTGATGGTGTGTCCGAACATCATAGTTGCACCCTATTGGATATGGTGCGTACCATGATGTCTCTTATCGAATTACCACTATCGTTCATGGGTTAGGCATTAGAGACAACCACATTCACTTTAAATAGGGCACCACGTAATTCCGTTGAGACGACACCGTTTGGAGAAACCTAAGTTGTCGTTTCTTAAAGGTTTGGGGCTGTGACGCTTATGTGAAAAAGTTTCAGGATTGATAAGCTCGAACCCAAAGCGGATAAAATACATCTTCATAGGACACCCAAAACAGTTGGGTATACCTCCTAATTCAGATCCGAAAGCAATATGAATTGTTTCTAGAATCGGGTCCTTTCTCGAGGAAAGGTTTCTCTCGAAAGAGTTGAGTGGGAGGATGGTGGAGACTTGATATGGTTATTGAACCATCACTTCAACCAGTGTGTAGCAGGGCACAGGAAGTTGTTCCCGTGGCACCTACACCAATTGAAGTGGAAGCTTATGATATTGATCATGAAGTTTCGGATCAAATCACTGCCGTACCTCGTAGGGTGACAAGGATACTTACTACTTCAGAGTGGTACGGTAATCCTGTCTTGGAAGTCATGTTGCTAGACAACAATGAACCTACGAGCTATGGAGAAGCGATGGTGGGCCCGGATTCCGATAAATGGCTTGAGGCCATAAAATCCGAGAGAGGATCCATGTATGAGTACAGATGGATTTCAAAAGGAAGACGGACAATGATGGTAAATGTCACCATTAAGAAAGCTCGACTTGTCGTTAAGATGTTTTCCAACAAGTTCAAGGAGTTGACTACGATGAGATTTTCTCACTCGTAGTGATGCTAAGAGTCTGTTGGAATTATATTAGCGATTACTGCATTATTTATGAAATCTTGCAGATAGGATGTCAAAAACATTGTTTCCTCGACGATTTTCTTGAGGAAAGGTTGTATGTGATACAACCGGAAGGTTTTGTCAATCCCGAAAGATGCTAATAAGTATGCAAAGCTCCAGCAATCCTTCTAAGGACTGGAGTGAGCATCTCGGAGTTGGAATGTATGCTTTGATGATGATCAAAGATTTTGGGTTTGTACAAAGTTTTATGAAAAACTTGTATTTCCAAAGAAGTGAGTGGGAGCACTATAGAATTTCTGATGAGTATATGTTGTTGACATATTGATGATCAGAAATGATGTAGAATTTCTGGAAAGCATATAGGGTTATTTTGAAAGTGTTTTTCAATGGAAAGCCTGGATTAAGCTACTTGAACATTGAGCATCAAGATCTATAAGGATAGATCAAAATGCTTAATAATACTTTCAAATGAGCACATACCTTGACATGATCTTGAAGGTGTTCAAGATGGACCAGTCAAAGAAGGAGTTCTTGCCTGAGTTGTAAGGTACGAAGTTAGGACTTAAAGCTCGACCACGGCAGAATAGAGAGAAAGGACGAAGGTCGTCCCCTATGCTTAAGACGTAGGCTCTTCAGTATGCTATGATGTGTGCCGCACCTGAAGTGTGCCTTGCCATGAGTCAGTCAAGGGGTACAAGAGTGATCCAAGAATGGCTCACAGGACAGCGGTCAAAGTTATCCTTAGTAACTAGTGGACTAAGGAATTTTCTCGATTATGGAGGTGGTTAAAGAGTTCGTCGTAAAAGGGTTACGTCGATGCAAGCTTAACACCTATCCGGATAGCTCTGAGTAGAGATACCGGATACGTATAATGGAGCAACAATTTAGCATAGCTCCAAGTAGAACAGTTATTTGGAATAGCTCCAAATAGAACGTGGGAGCTACATCTAGGAGATGACATAGAGATTTGTAAAGCACACACGGATTTGAAAGGTTCAGACCCGTTGACTAAAACCTCTCTCACAAGCAGAACATTACCAAACCCCAGATCTCATTGAGTCTTGATCACATGATGATGTGAACTAGTTTAGTGACACTAGTAAACTCTTTGGATGTTGGTCACATGGTGATGTGACCTGTCAGTGTTAATCACATGGTGATGTGAACTAGATTATTGACTCTAGTGCAAGTGGGAGACTGTTGGAAATATGCCCTAGAGGCAATAATAAAAGTGTTATTATTATATTTCTTTGTTCATGATAATAGTCTTTTATTCATGCTATAACTGTATTATCCGGAAATCGTAATACACGTGTGAATACATAGACCACAATATGTCCCTAGTGAGCCTCTAGTTGACTAGCTCGTTGTGATCAACAGATAGTCATGGTTTCCTGGCTATGGACATTGGATGTCGTTGATAACGGGATCACATCATTAGGAGAATGATGTGATGGACAAGACCCAATCCTAAGCCTAGCACAAAGATCGTGTAGTTTGTATGCTAAAGCTTTTCTAATGTCAAGTATCTTTTCCTTAGACCATGAGATTGTGCAACTCCCGGATACCGTAGGAATGCTTTGGGTGTACCAAACGTCACAACGTAACTGGGTGGCTATAAAGGTGCATTACAGGAATCTCCGAAAGTATCTGTTGGGTTGGCACGAATCGAGACTGGGATTTGTCACTCCGTGTAAACGGAGAGGTATCTCTGGGCCCACTCGGTAGGACATCATCATAATGTGCACAATGTGACCAAGGGGTTGATCACGGGATGATGTGTTACGGAACGAGTAAAGAGACTTGCCGGTAACGAGATTGAACAAGGTATCGGTATACCGACGATCGAATCTCGGGCAAGTAAAATACCGCTAGACAAAGGGAATTGAATACGAGATCGATTGAGTCCTTGACATCGTGGTTCATCCGATGAGATCATCGTGGAACATGTGGGAGCCAACATGGGTATCCAGATCCCGCTGTTGGTTATTGACCGGAGAACGTCTCGGTCATGTCTGCATGTCTCCCGAACCCGTAGGGTCTACACACTTAAGGTTCGATGACGCTAGGGTTATAAAGGAAGCTTGTATGTGGTTACCGAATGTTGTTCGGAGTCCCGGATGAGATCCCGGACGTCACGAGGAGTTCCGGAATGGTCCGGAGGTAAAGATTTATATATGGGAAGTCCTGTTTTGGTCACCGGAAAAGTTTCGGGCGATATCGGTATTGTACCGGGACCACCGGGAGGGTCCCGGGGGTCCACCAAGTGGGGCCACCTGCCCCAGAAGGCTGCGTGGGCCATGTGTGGGAGGGGACCAGCCCCTAGGTGGGCTGGTGCGCCCCCCACAAGGGGCCAAGGTGCAAGGGAGAGTGGGAGGGGGCAAACCCTAGTCCAGATGGGCCTTAAGGCCCACCTAGTGGGCGCCTCCCCTCTCTCCCCCTCCTGGCCGCCGCCCCCTTTGCCATCTAGGGCTGGCCGCACCCCTTGGGGGTGGGAAACCCTAGAAGGGGGCGCAGCCCCTCTCCCCCTATAAATAGTGAGGCATAGGGTTGCCCATAACACGCGATTCGATCTCTCTTGGCGCAGCCCTACCTCTCTCCCTACTTCTCCTCTCCCATGGTGCTTGGCGAAGCCCTGCGGGATTGCCACGCTCCTCCACCACCACCACGCCGTTGTGCTGCTGTTGGATGGAGTCTTCCTCAACCTCTCCCTCTCTCCTTGCTGGATCAAGGCGTGGGAGACGTCACCGGGCTGTACGTGTGTTGAACGCGGAGGTGCCGTGCGTTCGGCACTTGATCATCGGTGATTTGAATCACGACGAGTACGACTCCATCAACCCCGTTCACTTGAACGCTTCCGCTTAGCGATCTACAAGGGTATGTAGATGCACTCTCCTTCTACTCGTAGCTGGTTTCTCCATAGATAGATCTTGGTGACGCGTAGGAAAATTTTGAATTTCTGCTACGTTCCCCAACACAGGGTACTACAGGAGATTCATTAAGAATTTTGGAGTTATGTGCAGACCTCTATTTGATTCACTAAAGAAATATGCTTTCACCTGGTCTGAGAAGCAAGCACAAGCCTTCCAAATGTTGAAAACTTGCATGACACAAGCTCCAGTCCTTGCCCTCTCTGATTACTCCTCCCCTTTTGTGTTGGAAGCAGATGCTTCTGGTTATGGAATTGATGTAGTTTTAATGCAAAAAGGGCAACCTATAGCTTTCCTCAGTAAATCCTTGGGCCCCAAAGCAGCTGGTTGGTCCACTTATGATAAGGAGGCCCTGGCCATCATTGAAGCACTTAAACAGTGGAAACATTACTTTGCTTCCTCCTCCATAATCATAAGAACTGACCAACAGAGCCTTAAACATATCCAAGAACAGAAATTGACTGAGGGAATTCAACATAAGTTGCTTATAAAGCTCTTGGGCTACAAATTTACAGTGGAATACAAGAAGGGCAAAGAAAACAAAGTAGCAGATGCCCTATCCAGAGTTAAGTATGCTCTACAGACACTGTCCACCACTGCTACAGTACCTGTTTGGATAAAAGAGGTGGTCAACAGTTACAAAAATGACCAGAAGTGCTCTGACTTAAAAGCTGAACTAGCTATTGCTCCTACAGGGCATCCACCCTATACCCTAACTAGTGGAGTTTTGAGGTATAAAGGAAAGATTCTCATTGGAAATAACAATGAGTTGAGATCTTCACTCTTGCAATCATTCCACACTTCAGAATTAGGAGGGCATTTAGGAGAAAGAGCTACATATCACAGATTAAAGATATTGTTCTCCTGGCCTGGTATGAGACAAACAGTAAAATCTTTTGTGCAGCAGTGCCCTGTGTGTCAGATCAACAAAGCTCACCATCTTCCTTCTCCTGGACTGCTGCAGCCCCTTCCTGTTCCTGATTTTGCATGGACTCACATATCCATGGATTTTGTGGAAGGATTACCTGTCTCTGACAATAAAGATATCATTCTGGTGGTGGTTGATAGGTTCACAAAATATGCTCATTTCATTGGCCTCAAACACCCCCATCAATGTGAAAATGGTAGCACAAGCATTTACTGACAACATCTTTAAACTGCATGGGCTTCCTACTGTCATGGTTACTGACAGAGACATGATTTTTACCAGCCAACTGTGGCAGACTCTGTTCACCAGAATGGGAGTGAAATTACACCTCAGTACTTCCTATCATCCACAAACTGATGGACAGACAGAAAGAGTGAACCAATGTCTGGAAAATTACTTGAGATGCATGGCTTTTGCACAGCCAAGGAAATGGTACAAGTGGCTTTCTATGGCTGAATGGTGGTATAACACAAGTTTTCATACCTCTCTCAAAATGACTCCTTTTCAAGCACTGTATGCCAAGCCACCACCACTCATTGCTGAACTCATGCTACCTCCACCTGAGGGTGAAGACACACGAGCTGAACTGGACAGAGACACAATTGCTCAGCAGATCAAAGAAAACTTGTTGAAAGCACAAGAAAGGATGAAACACTTTGCTGACAGGAAAAGATCTGACAAACAACTTGAGGTTGGGGATATGGTATACATCAAGTTACAACCTTACAGACACACCAGTCTCAGCATTCACAGACACTTGAAACTCCACTCAAAATACTATGGACCATTCAAAGTTCTGGAGAAAATTGGAGCTGTGGCATACAAACTCCTCCTGCCGGATGATTGCAAACTCCACCCAACCTTCCACATCAGTCAGCTTAAGAGGCACCTTGGTCCTGATGCAGTTCCCAACCCTAAACTACCACTGTCGGATGATGATGGCCACATTCTCATACAACCTGAAACAATCCTGCAACGCAAATTGATACCACGCGTCCAGGGCGACATCAATATTCCAGTGGTGCAGTGGCTGATCAAATGGGTCAACCTTCCAGAGGACAAGGCCACTTGGGAAGATGCAGCCTTCATACAGAAAGTCTTTCCCAGTTTTCAGCCTTGAGGACAAGTCTA